>NC_064641.1:732514744-732817774 GCF_023864345.2 Schistocerca serialis cubense
AAAATGCAAACATACTTCAGGAACATATGTGCCAACAAGATTTTTTTTTTAATTGGATGTACAAAACTTGAAAAATTACAAAACAAAAATCCCCTTTACTTTTTGATCACACCTTGCACAAAGAAGATGCCAGAGAGGTCCAATTTTACAGCCATTCTGCAGGACAGTGAATAAGGCAGTATCCTTCAACATTTATAGCCAAGTAATTTGATCTGATTACTAAATAAGATGATAAGAGAAGGAGAAAGGTCTACTGCTAGAGAGATATTTGAGTGAGACATATCTTAAGACACTTACCACTAGGAAAAGGCGATGGAGGAGGAGAGTGTGTTTGGCAGAGAAAAATCTACATTTTTTACATAAGTTACTGAGAACAGTAAGAGTAGCAACTATGGAGACTTGATGAGTTTGATGCAGCATAGACAGAAGGCAAAATTAAACCAGCCAAAAAGAGTGCTGACTCAGTTGCATACATTAACTGTCTGAGATTGCACAAGATAATCACACCATCAACTGCTCTACAAAGAGGCTGTGATTACAAGGTTTTCTGTTATTTTATGTTATTTTCATTATTTTTTTTTTTTATTTGGCAGGTATTTGAAGATCATTTTGGACAGACTATCATTCTGCATTTTTTTCCTTATTAGAATATAAGTTTTTTTGGCTAGAGATCATTATCTGAGTATATGACTCAATACACAATATTATACGCCTCTAACATGAGAAGCCAGTATAAAAATCCGAAACCAAGCACAAATGACTAAAGTGTACAGAACACCATACTATGGTACAACACTTACTTTTCATCTCTTGCATAATAAAGATCAGCTGGTGCTGAGCGTGTCCACACTTTTTTCTCATGTTCCAGTATTTGTTCAGGTTTCAACTTAGATAACTCTTCCAGCTTCATTTGCATTTCTGCAATGTTGGAGCAATAATTCTGCCTAAAAGGATTATAAGTTACAAGAATGTTAACAGTAATCTATGCTTCATGGCCACAATAATTTAGCTTTGTAAGTACTGCAATGAGCTCTTAAATACTTACACAAATTTATTACAGGATACATATGATTCAAATATTTTGAAGCTACTTACCTGGAAAGCACTGGTACACACAAAATGTTACAGAGTGGTATGAAATATTGAACCTATCAATGATTACCAATCTGCTTTAATCCATATTGTCATCAAAATGGCAAACAAAAGCAAGCCACTGAAATCCAATATGCATGAAGTACATGCCATAACAACTTTTGTTACTCTCATGTAGTCACATTTGTTGGTTTCACCAATACACAATCAAACTATCATCTTCAAACCAAATATACATCTTCATCTATGCTCAAATCACCTCGTCACCACACTCTACACAGCAAAGAACTAATGTAGAAGTAAAATAAGTATTGTCATTGTCCTGTGTTACCTCCATTTGCAAACATATAACATTGCATGCCACAATATCATTACATCCTGCATGTATTGGTTGAGCTCCTATGACTGTCAAATGACTATGGAAGGACTAGTAAACCTACCCACCATCGATTCTTTAGAGAATCAGACTCCCATGTATAAAACAGCATCAGATGTCTGATTACTTTGCAGATGAGTAAATGTGTTACATATTTGATGCTAAGGATGTAAATGAGAAAAAGTTTAGAAAAAGTCTGAAATTATGTTTCAAGTTTGTTGGCTATTGCTATGTGCTTTCATTATCAAACACTGGATCAGTATAGTCTGGGTAATTTCCACTCCATTTTAACAAAAAGCTGGTTTTTCATACATTTCAGTGTTTATGATGTCACATCTCCTGAGCTATGTGTCATTTAATGATATAATTTTGCTCATAAATACAGTGAGCTATGTGGATGTTGTCTGCAAAATGTGTTGTGAAGAGAGTTACGAATAAGGAAAAAATATACTGAAATGTCTTGCCTGATGCGAAAGTTTTATTGCATGGACAGTAAAAATGTAGTATACGATAAACATTTTGCATTTCATCATTTTGTGGTGAGCGTCAGTTAGGAAAAGTTCCATGAATGCTTGAAATTATGTGTAAAGTTTGTTTCAAGTCACTAAATGCTCTTATTTCAAATACTTGACAGAGCATAGGGGAAAGATGCGGGAGACCCGCACGGCCGTACTAGGCAAGGTCCTAATGAAGGTGGTTTGCCGTTGCCTTCCTCCAACCATAATGCGGATGAATGATGATGATGATGATGATGAAGAGAACACGACACCCAGTCATCTCTGGGCAGGTGAAAATCCCTGACCCCACTGGGAATCGAACCCGGGATCCCATGCTCTGGAAGCGGGAACGCAACCATCAGACCACGAGCTGCGGACTGAACGATTATAGCCTGGCTATTTGTGTGCAGTGAGTTATGCTCCCAGAAGACATACACACAGTTTCTAACTGAAATACTTGTCTTCCTTTAACATAAAATAATACCTCTTAATGATCAGATTATGATAGCTTTTTCAAATTACAATTCAGTCAATGATCATATACTGACAGAAAAAATTCAACGCCAACGAGGAGTTATATGACATAAATGAAAGTTGGTAGGCGTGTTTCTATATTCGAAAGATTACATTTATTCAAATTTCACACCAGTTGCATAAGAGTGGCACTAGTAGTGCACTATGAGGATGCAAATTAGGTTTGGTTTAAATAGATGCTGTAATGGTTGTGAGCATCAATTATCATTGAGATTGGACATCGCGAGTTGATGACAGTCAAGAATGCCTTTAGGGCGACAAAGACGTCATTAACAACACCTCACTTAGTTTGAACAAGATTGCGTAATAGGACTACGAGAAGCTGGATGTTCCTTCTAAGATACTGCAGAAAGTCTTTGTGTGAATGTGGTCACTGTGCGTAATTGCTGGCAGTGGTGGTCACGAGACTGTACAGTCACAAGAAAACCAATCTCCAGATAATAATGTAATACTACCAATGGGCAAGACCACTGTGTTTGAGAAATGGCTCCGGTAGATTGCATTTCATCTACAGAAGCAATTTCAGCACCAGTTGGCACCACAGTGACACAATGAACTTTTACAAATTGATTACTTCAAGAACAGCTTTGAGCCACACTCCCTCTGGCATGCACTTTACCACCCTCTGCAACTTCAGTGGTGTTAAGCGAGAGGTCCTTGGAGGACAAGATTGAGGTCTGTTACGTTTTGTGATGAAAGTGGGATCTGGCTCGGTGCCAGTGATGGCTGTTTGTTGGTTAAAAGGAGGCGAATTGAGGACCTGCAACCAACCAGTCTGCATGCTAGACACACTGGACCTACACCTGGGGTTACGGTCAAGAGTGCAGATTTGTATGACAGTAAGGAGCACAGTCATGGTTATCCCATGCACCATGACTGCAAATTCATACGTCAATCTAGCAATTTGACCTGGTGTGCCACAGCATTCCACAGGGTGTTTTCCAAGAAGATAACACTCACCCTTGTACTGCTGTTATTATCCAACACATTCTACAGTGTGTCAGTATGTTGCCTTTGCCTGCTCGGTCATCAACTCTGTCTCCAATCAAGCACATTTGGGACATCATCAGATAACAGCTCCGTCATCTACAAACAGCATTAACTGTCCCTGTATTGACTGAGGGAGTGCAACAGGCATGGAACTCCATCCCACAAACTGGAAATACGGAAGCGTCAGATCCCGCCCGTCTGCTTTGACCCATGACGTCACAAATATGGCGGAAAGAACCATAAACCACAATTCCAATATGGCACATATTAAGTCGTTACGTACACATTATGAGAATGAAAATACATCAAAAAACACACACACACACACACGTTCCACAAAAAGCCTAACGACACTAAGGGGGCAAGTGCGGGAAATAGGGGATTTTTGGGTGGGGACAAACCAAATATAAACAAATTTACACACCCACCTCCATATAAAACCACGCAAAATGACAAAAAAAAAACAGACATCACAAAACTCCCCAAATACCACTAAACAAAATATCATCTGGGATCGGACACTTTCATTGACCTATATAGCTCAACAGCAGCTCCCGATCCCATAAATTAGGACCTAACACTTCCCTTGACCTATATAGCTCAAAAACATCTCCCGATACCAATACCAACATTCACAGCCACACATTGGGATCGAACACTTCCCTTGACCTGTTATCCTTACGACATCTCCACATACAGCCGTCCCTGGTCCGAGACGCCAGAACTTTAAGCAAGCCTCATTTCTTCACGACATACCGAGCACTTCACGACTTCATCCAAAAATCCGAATAGTTGAAGAAATTTTATTAGAGAGAATGCACTGTCCCCCATCATAGCCGACAACCGAAAACCGTTGACCCTGTCAGTCATATCCATACCTACCAAAGACATAAAAAAAACAATTTACCAAAATTCACACACGACGCCACACTCGCAAACTAAACCAAAAACATCACCTAACACACCACCAGAGAGCACCACCGATCGCATCAAAACGACTCCTACAAACACGCCTCTCTCACAAACTAAATTCCGCGCCATCGTGATGTCACACACCACAATAGCCTTACGTCACGGGTCAAACCTGACGGGTGGGATAGGACGCTTCGGTCGACCCCACAAACTGACATCTGGCACATGTACAACATAATGCCTACAAGTTTGCATGCTTGCATTCAACAGTCTTGTGCTTACAATCGAGGAGATTTCAGCACTGCCCTTCATTCAAGGCAAATGTGGAGATTTACAGAAAATTATGAAAACATTGTTCCCAATCCATCCCATGTCCCTTCTCACAGTTATTATTCAGCTCCAGAAAGAGAAGATTCTACAATGCTGGTGAGTGAGTTCAATGCCAGTTTTCAGCATAAGATAAACATGACTGCTAAACATCCTTCCCCAATTTCCTCAAAGACATCTTATCCTCCTGCAGTACACCTTTATCACAACAGTAGTCCACCAATTGTCCATGGTCAAAGAAGACCCATCATGGTTTACTGATACCACATTTAGCATTGCAGTAGATTCTA
Source organism: Schistocerca serialis cubense (assembly GCF_023864345.2). Classification (NCBI taxonomy): domain Eukaryota; kingdom Metazoa; phylum Arthropoda; class Insecta; order Orthoptera; family Acrididae; genus Schistocerca; species Schistocerca serialis. The sequence goes on from NC_064641.1 coordinate 732,519,763, forward strand.
AAGAACACAATCTACTGTACCACAGTCGTATCCTCCTGTACTTCGTCTATGGACCCAAACTCATCAACCAAGAAGGAAAGATACCACTTTATGCACTAGCTGAGAGGAAAAAAGTGTGAAAACACGTATTATTAAACTTAATTAAGCGTGTCAACTTTAAAAAACATAGAAGGCATTCAAATACTGCAATAAATTAATTATCAGATGTGTATTTTTGTAAGCAAGTAGTGTTATTGATGGCATAAACTGAGAAAGCAACTGTAAAATTTATTTCCTGTTTCTTAACCAGTGATGTTTTTGCTGGTTATTTTTGTTAATAACCAATGAGAATTTATCAAGTTTTATAGTATCAAAAATGGCAATTCTAGAGTCTTAACTGCTCTTCTTCCCTGTTTCTACAGATGCCCACAGTTGAGGGACAATGTCCTATATAAAGATGGATCCCAGTTACCTAGCCCTTCATATGACCTTATAGGCCTTCAAGATATGCCATATAATGTTACTGGCTATGTATGGGTAACTGTCCCTCACTTGCAGAGCTATATTCATCACTGCACCACACAGAAATCAATGTAATGGCAGCAGAAAGCAGAAAAAGCAAATAAAGAAGAAAAGTACAAAACAGAAGTCCCAGAACTGACACCTGATAACTTTCTGGGTTCTTGGTGAGATCATAGCATATATGATGGACAGTACCTTGGTATTCACTTTTGGTTTCTTGAAGCACATCAAAATAGTTTGGACAGGAAAAAAAAAAAAAATAGATTTTAGGCAATTCCAGGATGGTTATTTTCCGGAAACATATTTATTCTGTAACATTTCACCAACAATGTTTTAAATGAAACTCATTCTGCAATAAAAAAGTATTTTTACTAACTGACAGACTGTTAATGGACTGTGGCTCTGAAGACCAACAACTATTAATAAAACAAATGAAATGACTTCAGCCATGAAATGTTATATGCCTAGTAGCAGGTTAGAAAATTAAAAATATGAAAATGCGCAACTGTTCCTTTGAATATTTTCTACCTTTCTTAAAACAAAGGTTTCTTTTCCCATTTGTAGTATTTAAGTGTTCCAATCAGGATTATCTAAATAATTACAACTGTAGGGCATATTTGTGTGATGTCAAGAACTCTGCTAATAGCACTTAAGTCATAGCCAACCACTAATGGATGATCTCCTTTAAAAGTTTCAATACATTTTGCCTTCATTGATACACATATATGCTGCTCCTGCATGTTTTGTTATGTAATCTATCCATTCTCCATCTCAGTGTTTCATTATATATGGGAATCCAGCAAAGAACATTCTTGGCCCATCTACGTTCCACTTGTGTAGAAAACCATACATGTCCTGCACGCTTTCATTTCATTTTCATTTCAGTTACAATTATGCCTTCCTCTCCAATCTCTAGTCTTACTAATAGCACTTAATATTGTGTTGAAAAAATGAAATATGTAACAACATAAACCAACATACTAAAATCAATAAAAGCAATAAATTAAGAGGCCTGGAGATAATTACTTGGGAAAATCAACTGAAAACTGTCTGTTACAAAAGGATAAGAAAACTGAGGAATCTGCACAAAAAAGTCAACAGACACCTGCCTAGAACAATACATCCCTTTTGATCCATGTTAATGCTGTAAACAAATTCAAGATACTAACTGTAAACTGAACTGCTCAAACATGTTCCTGAGAAAGGTAAATACTTGCACAAGTTAAGGATTATGCTTATAAAGTAAAATTATTCCATACTGCCTTCTATAATTCTTAATTGTAACATTATGTGCCATGCAAGGAAATAAAATCTTCAGGTAGGTTGTTCAGACTGCAAAAAAGACACAAAGTTTAACATATAAACTTGATTACTCCCTTCTAGCAGTCATTTAAGTAAACAAACAATGTTTTTACAAAAGTGTTGAGCCATTTGTTGCCTCTTGTTAACATACTGCCCGTTGGTTTTCTTCTCAGGATCTTCAGCTGACATTTATTTACCAATTTTCAGACATTTCACAAGCACAAGTATTGTGGAAGCCACTAAGCTACAAATATCTTTTTTTATCTTACTTCTCACCAACCCCAATGGGCTGTGTTGTTGCTTTTTTCTTACATGTTTCATTAAGACTATTTAAAGTTATAAGACACTACATCTGTTTCTTATAAACTAGATGTTAAAGACTTCTGTGACAATTTATAAGAACTGGTGTTCAAATGAAATTACATTAAAAAAAAAAAAAAAAGAAGCATGAACTAGTCTTCCTCACTACCTACACGAAATTATTCTTGGGTTTAAGAATTCTTGTATTTAAGAACTGTCATCAGAATGACGTTTCTCTGTAGGCCTATGTAATCAGTATTATAAGAAAATTTGTTTGCATGTTACTCACCTCCACTTCCGTAAAAGAGCATCTCTTTCCGAATATACTTTCTTGATTTTTTCTTTCGATTTCTCCTGCTTGTTGTCTGACTTCGGGGAACATGATCTTCTGGCTGACTCTTCCGTACTGCTGCACAAAACTGACACACTGAGTTCTTTCTCACTAGAATTAATGACTGGGTTATCGCTAGGCCTCCTATCCACACTTCGTTTTCTCCCAGGACTTTTTGAATATCGCCTTTGCGACCTATTTGATAAGCGTTTGTCTGGTGACTTCGAACGTCGGCTGCTTTCTCTGTGAGGGTGGTGCCTACTTCTATCACTGCGCTTCGACAGCCAGTCACTAGATGAAGATCCAGATCTATAGTCAGGTTCACTAGTTCGCTTATCATATTTACGACTGTGGGACCTTTCTCGACTACGCCTTTTATTTGAACGATCGGGACTATAGGATCGCTTTCTGCGCGGACTAGGATGACTGGATACACTTCTTTCACGAGTTCGTCGCCTTTCACTGTTTTCATCACGATTGTTTCTCCTCTCTGGCTTACTACGATCTGATCTCCCTGGAGAATGACGGCGTCCCCTACGATCACTTTTCTCCGCTTCACTGTTAATATGTGGATTTTTGCCCAACGATTTGGGAAGTAATCCCCATGCCTCCGTCGCATCAGGTCCAAAAGGCAAATTTTGGTGGGAACCAGAGTCATTAATACCATAACAGTTTAAAACAGAATTCTGAGGAAGATCCTTATTGTACCAGGGATTTACTGGAACTGGAACATCATTTGACCACTGAGAATTATTCTGTACATTACTAACCTGAGAAAAATTTGCAGGATATGACACTGAAATACTTGAAGTTCCTGGTGGTACAGGTGGTGGATACGGTGGCACATACACAGACTGAGAGTTTCCTTCTATCTTCTGGTTCTGACAACTAATGAAGCGATTACAATCTCCATCTTGCTGTCCATGTGGTTGACTGTAAGTACGGTAAGGAGCGCCAGGAGGTGGAACTTGGTTTACAGGATTATTGAAGGGTATCGTCACCTGCTGATGTGGAGGACATGGCGGTACTGGTGGAGGTGGAGCGTTGCTGCAAGGTGGAAAAGAAAATAGCGTGTTTACAGCAGGCTGGAACACCGCGGCCTCTGACGTTGCCCATTCCGATGGAACATACGGTGGAGGTGGAATTGATGGCGCCCAAATCGGCGCTGGAAAACTTGTCGAATGATCTGAACTTCCAGAATGAGCCATGGTAAACTCCACTGGCTATGTACAATATTATTATGAAATCTTCATCATCCTCTATAAACACTTGTGTTTCAGGAATGCCATCTTCCGTGTCGTTTTAAAAGGAGTCTACGTATCAATTTCACTGACATTTGTTATGCGGCATTAGTACTGATGTCAGTCAACACATTGTTTTCTGCACCATTTTGTGTTTGAACGCTCGCCACCCACGTCAATAACTAAAATAACAACAAACACACTAGACACCATCATTCGATCAGCCACACTACCCAAACATGCGAGTGCGACAGCTCTGTCGACAAAATCGACTATCGAAATATTCATAGATTTTCTAACTTCCTAGATTGGCACGGACCACCAAAGACTCACTGCGTTCACATGCCACACATCTTCCGAAATATGAAACCCGAATTTGTGAAACCTTTTTCTGATGTTGTGTTTTTAGATGTTAAGGCCTGAAGCAGATATGCAAGCCCAGCTAAGTAAGGCGCCTGGAAAACAGCTGTTACAGTTTATGATTTAGTCGCACATTCGCTGTTTTCTTCAGTTAGCCGAGGTGTAAACAGCTTCAGTCTAATATCCTTATCCTTCGCTGTACGAAAAGCCACTTCGTCCAGATTAGACGAAAATTTGTAAGAAGAAGACGAAACCTGAGAGCCGAAGTTCAGATTACATGGGAGCGCAACTCGATTGCGGAACTGGAAAACCAGCAACCAAAAGCGGATTTCCAGACTCGATTTTGAAGGGTTTACATGACCATCCAGAAGCGATATTGGGAAATCGGTTTACGAAACCCGGTTTTGTGCGCCCCATTCAAACTGTGTGATTGCATGTCGATTCACCCTTGGTGTTACCCGTACGGAACGAAACGTCAAAACACGTCACATTCACTATGTTCATATGGGGATCTCCAAACCGGATTTCCTAAACCGATTTCACAATACCGTTTATGGTTGTTCATGTAAACAATACATAATCAATTCTCCAAATCTGCTTCTAGCTGCCAGTTTTCCATTTCAACAATCGATTTTCGCTCCCATGTACACGCACAACCGTTTTTAAATGTGTTTGGCTTGTCAGGTTAGACTTGGTTTCAAAATATACGACTAATATGGACGGAGTGACTTATTGTGCAGCGAAGAAGAAGCAGAAATACTAGACTGAGCATTAAATTATCTCTAATATTTAAATGGAGAGAAATAGCGACTGTGCCGACTAAATTAGAAACTAGAACAGCTGTTTTCCAAATGTCACATTTAACTGGACTAGCAAATCCCCTTCACACCATCAAATATAAACACGAAACGAGGAACGGTTTCCGAAATTCGATTTTCTTCTTTCGGAACATATATCGTATGTAAATGTACCACACGCGTTAAAATTGAAGTTTTGACAGAAACTACGTTTACATGCGACAAATCTTCCGAAAGACGAAAACCGAATTTCGTAAACCGTTCTTCGATGTTGTGTTTACATGCAAAGATCTGAAGCGAATTTGCTAGTCTAGTCAAGTACGGCGCCTGAAAAACAGGTGACCCAGTTTCTGATTTAATCTTTATTACTTTACTACTAGCGTCATTTATCAGTCGTGACTGGACAGACTGCGCCAGGCTTACACATATGAGATTTGGTTACAACTTTATACAACACACAGAAAAGTATTCACATTAAGGGCAGACGTAGCATATTAAGACAATATTACTTTGTGCATTCACTTTGGTCATTGTTGAAAAATTCTCCAATAGAATATGATGGGTGTTCTTTCAAGTCTTGTGCAATTGTCCTTTTCGATAGTCGTAGCAGCAGAGGCTGCACTTCTCGGTCCAGTGCATTGAACATTTTTAGGGAAAACTGGAAAACTGTCTTGTGTTCAAGTCAGGTGACAACTTGGTACTTCAATGTTCCTCTTGTTGTGGGTGTCGTGATTATGAATGTCTTGTCTTGGTTTTCCTTTACACTTCTGAGGCACAGAAACACATATTGGCTGAATACTGCCTTTATCCCTAACTTGGAAAATATAGGTTTGCACGGCTCCTGTTTTTTACTTGATGTAATGATCCTGACAGCTTTTTTTTTCTTTTTTTCTTTTTTTTTTGGAGCATTAACGCCTCCTTACAACCTGCAGAGTGCCCCCATAACAGCAGACCATGATTAATATGGCTGTGAAAGAGTGCATAATAAACTGTTAGTAGTTACTGGTCAGTTAATATACATTTTAGTTTTCTTAGCAGGTATACAGGGTGTTACAAAAAGATACGGCCAAACTTTCAGGAAACATACCTCACACACAAAGAAAGAAAATATGTTATGTGGACATGTGTCTGGAAACGCTTACTTTCCATGTTAGAGCTCATTTCATTACTTTTCTTCATATCACATTAATCATGGAATGTAAACACACAGCAACAGAACGTACCAGCGTGACTTCAAACACTTTGTTACAGGAAATGTTCAAAATGTCCACTGTTAGCGATGATATATGCATCCACCCTCCGTCGCATGGAATCCCTGATGCGCTGATGCAGCACTGGAGAATGGCGTATTGTATCACAGCCGTCCACGAAGAGTCTCTACATTTGGTACCGGGGTTGCATAGACAAGAGCTTTCAAATGCCCCCATAAATGACAATCAAGAGGGTTGAGGTCAGGAGAAGGTGGAGGCCATGAATTGGTCTGCCTCTACCAATCCATCGGTCACCGAATCTGTTGTTGAGAAGCGTACGAACACTTCGACTGAAATGTGCAGGAGCTCCATCGTGCATGAACCACATGTTGTGTCGTAGTTGTAAAGGCACATGTTCTAGCAATACAGGTAGAGCATCCCGTATGAAATCATGATAACGTGCTCCATTGAGCATAGGTGAAAGAACATGGGGCCCAATCGAGACATCACCTGTTGATGCTACGCACTGATGTGCTTGATGCTAGTACTGTAGAGCAATGAGTCGTATGTCAATACAAGCACCGAAGTCAACATTGCCTTCCTTCAATTGGGCCAACTGGCGGTGAATCGAGGAAGTACAGTACATACCGACGAAACTAAAATGAGCTCTAACATGGAAATTAAGCGTTTCTGGACACATGTTCACATAACATCTTTTCTTTATTTCTGTGTGAGGAATGTTTCCTGAAAGTTTGGCCGTACCTTTTTGTAACACCCTGTATAACACGAGAGAACTCGGAACACATATAATCTGCGTGCTTGATCACTGTCAATTTGTTCACCATGAAGCCTAGTAGTTTGACAACCTCAATGTTATCCTGGCAGCCAACGTAGCTGAGATTGCATGTCATGTGTTGTGCTTTTTCTTAATTCATTTTCATTTTATTTTCAATGAAGCACTCTTTAATGCTATCAAAGAGTACATCTTCTGCCAACAGAGCTTGCTTATCCGTTTTCCCTTGTCAAAGAGTGTGTTATCATCAGCAAACTGGAGAATGTCGTAGATACAACCTATATTACTGACATAGATAAGGAACAGGAGAGTTCCTATCACAGATCCCTGAGGTACTATGACAATTCCCTGGGGTACACCATGCTCCAATTTTTGCTCTTGGGAGGTTGCTCCATGGACTGATAATATTTGTCTTCGGTTTTCAATATAGGATTGAAGAGTAACTAGGACCGCACCTTCAGTACCATAACACTTGAGTTTATTAATTATTATCATGTGTGAGATGCAATCAAACGCCTTGCTCAGATCACAGAGCGCCAGAGCCACACTCTCTATCTTCAAACTCTTCCCATATCTCTGTGATTAAGTCCAGTACCGTTGTAACTGTTGACTTTCCCTTGCGAAAACTATGCTGCGTGTCCTGGAAGAGTTTATTGTTTTCAAAGTAATTTTGTATCTGATGTTTCGCTATGGACTCCATGACTTAGCAGGAGTGGATATTATTGAAATAGGTCTGAAGCTGGTCACTTTACATGGGTCGCCTTTTTTGTAGACTGGTACTGGCCGTGTCACCTTCAGGAAATCTGGGAAGACACTATAAGATAAACACTTGTTAATTACTGTGGCTAATGACTGAGCAAGCTCTGGTATTATTTTCCTCAGTACTGTGCATGGCATAGCATAGATATCTGGACACTCTGAATGCTTATAGAACTTCGCTACTTTTACAAGATCCTCAGGGTGTCTTTCCTCCAAGATTTTAAATATGCATCTTACACTTTTTATATTGGCTGTGGGATCTAATCCTGAAACTGGAATTTCACTATTGTACTTTCCACTACACTAACAAAGTACTGGTTGAAGGTATCAGGACTACCGGAATTTAAGACAGAAGTAGGCTTCTTTCTGTGCTCATTTACCAGATTACATGCTGATTTACATGGATTATGAGCCTCTTTAATGAACTTCTCATTGTGTTTCTTTTATACATCCTCCACTGCCTTTTTGTAGATTTTTTTGACTCTAAAATAGTTACATTGGAGCAGGTATTTAGCTGGAAGATTTACAGCTATTGTTATTTGGTCTCTGAGTGTTTTGGTGATGCATTGTAATTTCTGTAGCTCAGTTGTATACCATATCTTCCCTTTAATGGCCTTTTCCCTTCCTTGTGATGTGCCTGCAGGGTTCTTCTTGGAGACTTCTGCGAAAATGTCATCCAGTTTTGTTCTTAAGGTTTGGAACAGACATTCAGACGAGTCACTAGACCCCATTTCTGCAAGGTTCTGTTACCAGTTTATACTAGACATTGCTGCTCTTGCTGCTCTTTGATAACCCATTTGTGAATGTTTAATTTGAGTGCCATGTAATTGGTTGCAATATACTTTTGCTCTCCATACTGAGCTCCATTACTAATGCACTGAGGTGTGCAATCATTACTTCAACTACATTGACATTATATTCTCAAGTACTGAAGTTGGTGACAGCTGTGTCTAGACAGGGAACACCTCTTGTTGGGAGCTGGTTTGCTACATACAAGCCAGAGCTGTTCATTAAGTTCAGGAAAATCCTCTCTTTAGTACTTCCACTTTCTATATGTCTGCTGAAGTTACCACACAATGCGAGTTTAGACTTAAGGCGTGTAAGGTAAGATAAACAGTTATCCATCAATGCAATAAAATTTTCGAAGTTATCATCAGGAGAATGATATACAGAGATAGCAGTGAGATCAATGTTTGGTAACATTAATGCAGCTAGTTCAAGATCCACACCTGTACAAAAGTTTTGTTGAATTAATTATCTTTAGACTAAGATTTTTGTTTGCATACACCTATACACCACCGTGAGTTGCAGTAGTTCTATACCATGCATTTACCATATCCAAATACTCAACAGATTTGTAATAATCACCCTCTGCTTCAGTCAAGCAGTGCTCATAGACACATAAAAAACATGGTTTCACTTCTTCTACAAAGAACGATCCACCTTGGTTCATAAGCACTGTAGATTTACACTCGCTATAACTAATGTGATATTACTGTTATCACTAACATTCTTCTTATCTGATAATTCATGGTCGCAATGTTTGATTTCAGAGTCTATTTTACTGGGGCATTGGTTGATCTCCAGAATAAAAAACGCCTTATTACAACATTATTGGGACATATGGCAGTGTCCATTAGCTTATCTTTTAGATGGAAGTCGACACCAATTTTGAGGCTGTTGTTCACAGTCTTAGTTTCTAGTTTCTCTACTTGAAAGTTGTTGTAACCTGGACGTATTTTATCCAGAAATCTGATTACATTTTCAGTTTTTGTGCAATTTTTCACTTTTCCTAAATGAAACCACGCCCTTTTCTCTCCAAATAGCACTCCTTGCTCGTCATCTGTGCCTATTATCAGATTTTTTGCTGTCCCTGACACTTGAATGTCTGACTGACCCTATGGAAGATGATTTGTATGTAGGTCTTCTTTTCTCTACATGTTTCTTAAGTGCAATATTATATAGTATTTTTGTGTTTTTCTTGTACATTCTGAGTCATTTCATGGATGTTGGTTTGTTGTTCTGCTGAAGCGGATGAGAAATGCTTATCTCTAAAACTATCAGTTCTTTTCCTATAATGAACTTCACGCCATTCTGTATTTGTATTGGGTGTAGACATCGCTTCTAAAAATTACAGAGTCATGAAGAGTATTTTGGTCATTACTGGTGTCAGTTTTGTTTTGTTAAAAGATGAAATAGTGTTCACATGTGATTCCTGTATTGCCTCAGGGATTGTAGGTTCACTATTGTGATTAACTTTTTCCGATATGTTACGTTGCTCTGCCATGATCGCAATGTTATTTTCTTGTTTTGTTTTCGTTTTGTCATGGGAAGTATTGTTCACACATCGATGTTTCGTTGCTCCATGGATTCTTGACTGTTTATTATCACTATTTACGTGTTTTGACCCTCCCAGAATGACAGCAGTGTTGTTTGCTTGACCATCCTCAGTTTGTTTTTTAACACATGTGGAAAGTTGTGTTGTACTCTTATTAGATTTTTTAATATTTGAATCAGAGCTGTGTGTTACAAACTCAATACTCGGTTCTTGATTAGCATTTAAGCATTTAGTGCGTCCATTTTTAGCAGTAAATACAATGTTTTCCTGCACTTTCTTAACTTTTTATTCGAGATAATTTTCTCAGGCGAGACGCTAGGTTTTCTAACCTAGAATTTGTGACCATCACTGTATCGAGTTGCATTCTGATGTTCGATTTGTCTTTTATTAGATGATTTATTGTTTTATTTAAATGGTTCAAATGGCTCTGAGCACTATGGGACTTAACATCTGCGGCCCCCTAGAACCTAGAACTACTTAAACCTAACTAACCTAAGGACATCACACACATCCATGCCCGAGGCAGGATTCGAACCTGCGACCGTAGCGGTCACGCGGTTCCAGACTGAAGCGCCTAGAACCGCTAGGCCACTCCGGCCGGCTTCAATTAAATCTTCTACTGAGTTGATTAATCTCGAATGTATTTCCGGATTGTTTACCTTGCAAGTACCGTTTATTTCTTTAAATTCATTTCCACATAGTTTAAAAGGTTGTTTTAGCGAGTTGTCTAGAATATCAGAACCTTTGTGATCAGCACACTTTTCAGTATTGTCACTTACTTTCAGTTTTTCGCTTTTAATAAGGCTGCCGATGTTTCACTGGAGGTGCAATTTCTGAAAGTTTGGCATTTAACCTAAGTTCACATGCAGCACAGCAGAACTTAATTCGTTCTTTTGAGCTATTTACCATACGAACTTCACTATTGGTAAGATCCAGGTATTCAATATGAAAAATGTACACACATCATAGTCCATAAATCACACTTGTCCGTGTGTTGTACTGATTTATTGCTCTTTTCACATAATCTGCTATCATCTCTTGCCGCCATCTTTCATCAAGGTAGTTACTATGATTTTCCGCCATGTTGATTGCATATTTACATCTCCCACAAACTTCGTTATTTCTCTCCGCTTAAATATTACAGGTAGATAGCTCCATGCTCACTCTAATATTTCTGTTACTCCTTCACTGCACAGTAAGTCAATATTAATCGTATTTTCGGAAAACAATATGTAACTTGACAATCCAAGCACAGTTCAAAACCTGTTGCGATTATATGAGATGAGAGGGAAAGTCACAACTGGAAAACCGGCAGCTAGAAGCGGATTTGCAGAATCGATTCTGAAGCGTTTACAAGACCAATAGGAGCAGTATTGGGAAATGAGTTTACGAAACCCCGCTTTGGAGGCCCCATGTAAACAGAGTGAGAGGCCATCAATTGAACGGAATGGGCTGTCATGATGCAGAAACTATTGGCGTTGACGTTAGTGGGTGAAACGATACTAGAGAAAACAGTAGACCAGTGACCTGCAGAGATAATATTATTACAAACTACCAGTTTGCAGAAGGAATTAAGTACTGCTTAAACATAAGTACTTCACATCATAGAGCTCTGTTTTTTTTGAGATCCTAATGAAAGATAAACTAAGGCTTCCATTCATGTATACAAAAAGAAATTTCAGCAAAAGTATTATGAAAATTATCCGCAGTAATATAAGTACTTTGACCTGGACTGTAGACCACCACGTTCAAGCAACAGAATCTATGAAAATTTCTGAAGTGGTTTCTTAGATGTAGTTAATAAATCGTTTCTTCATAGACCTTGACAAAGTAAAGTAATCAGTAAACTTAAATGGATTACACTAGAAGTAAAAATCTCTAGTGCCAGAAAGAGACAGCTCCACAAAAAGTTAAAATTAAAAAGAAGCCCTGATTTTGTTATGTATTGTAAATGCTATAAAGCTGCATTCAGAGAAGCTGTAGTGTCAGCTAAAAAAATGGCAAATAAGGCATTCATTCTCCAAAGCTGAAATAAGACAAAAGCACTGTGGTCAACTATATAGCCAGGATGAGGAAGCCAAATAAAAAGTTAAGAGATATTGGAAATGATATTGTGGTAAACCCTGTTCAAATGTCAAACTGTGTCAAGGAATTCTTCTTAAATGTGGCAAGAACAAATGTATATGTAGCAGACTGTCATGACAAGGGAAATGTCATAAGTTCAGAAAACAACCAGGATAAATCTTTTAAACAATCTGAAAAGACATCCTTAGGAATGTGGAAAATATGTTGTTTTTAAAAAACAAAGCATCATATGAGTGTTATGAAATTTCCACATATCTAATCAAGGGTGCTTGTGATACCATTCCCCAACCACTGTCGATTATTTTAAAACTGCTCTTTTTCTACATAAACGACCTAACACTTATTAGATGTTCATTCAGTTTTATTTACTGATGATAGCTCCAATTAAATGTAGGTCCTTGAAAGAATTCCAGAAAGTATCAAAAATACTGTAGAAAAGTATGAATTATGTTTTCATCGAAACTGACCAAAACTAATGAACTAAAATCAAAATTATGCAATTTAAAGTTAAATCATTAGAATGGAATGAAATATAAATAACTTGCAGGGATCAAGATGTCACAGAAGCACAGAGTAGAAATATCTCTATTCACCATATGCATAGAACCAAAGAATATAAAGTACTCAGCAGAAATGGAAAAACTCGTTTCTCTTTGGGAACTAGTTTACTGGTAGTCGCTCCTGTCTAGGAACCATTCATCTTTATTCGTTCACATTCCATCTTTTATCTAATTTTGGTTGCTATATGGATTTTAGATAATTTCCAGAAAAAAATGTGAAGTAAGTCCAGTATTACTTCCACATGATAAATTCATTGGTTGTCTAATGTAGAAATGTTCTTTACTTCCACTTCCTTAGTGGAATGCATTCTCATAAAGCATCACATTACTTGGATGATATGACTAATCCGTGATTTTAAACCAGACAGAGGCCAGAGCAGGTGAATCGAGATATGCATTACAGAGCCTATTTATGACCTAGGCAGATCACCCAAATCGTCATTCACTTTTGAGGAAAGCTTACAATTGTAACAAGTACAGTGTCTTCACTTGCAGTTCGTTTGCAGAAAATATTACGTGTTTGTGCGAACATTACATACATCAAGTAACTGGAATAAACTGTCCTCTGTCAAAACACCATTAATAGTTTTCTTTTAAAATTTGTGGGTGTGTAAGTTAACTATGCATTGAAGAACCATACTATCTGTATGGGAAGCAAATATTTATTTGGAAAAAACATGAGTCCTCACAAAGTAATTGAGACACTGTGTACTAAAATTAGAAGTGTTGAACCATGAATGATGGTAATTAATATAAAAATGCTGGGAGATATTCGAAAATTTATGAGTGCAAAGAAACAAGCCATTTTTCCAACACCATTGTCAAAGTATTATTGACAAGATGAAACACTTCTTTGTTTTGAAGACCTTTACAGCTGATCGTTATAACCAGTTCTTGATCAGTTAACAGTTGAAAGAAGACCAAAGGTTCATGCATGGAATCAGTTATTTGAGAAAGAAAATTTCTCAGCAAAACAGGCAGCAATTCGCAATGAGGAATGGAAATAAAATTCAGCAATTCAGTAAATTATGCATTAACATACTTAAAAAATATATTTTACAAACATATATATTTGAAGAGAAAATAAAAGAAAAATCAGCGACTTGTTCATTGCTAATAATTTTACCCATATTTCGATCATTTAAGATACCATACTATGGAAAATAGCAGGAAAAAGTTGTCTATGCAATTCATGTCAGATGGCTTTTGCCAAAGTCACTGGTTTCTCTAACAGCAGTATCAAATATGGCCACTTTTAGAGATGTGTATGTTTCAACTGAAAAGATTTTGGAAATAGGACTTGTGTATTTATCTTGCAGGCATAACATAAATGAGAGGATTACATTGATAATTTTTGAATTAACTGCAAACTATTTTCTTAAAGAACCATCTCATGGAGTATCTTTTCATGTTCCAAGTTGATCCATCATACAAGGTGAATGGCAAAAGCCATTTGTATACAGAAAAAGTTTATACTCCAAGATGAAGCTGAATTACAATCACAAGACCATACTGCAGTTTTCTCTATTTGTATTTTCCTTATCACTATGTAAGTCAGAGAATGATCTTGTGCCATTTCAGAAGCAAAAGCAATGCGTTTTGATTTCAGAATTCTTTCAAAACTTATATATCAGATTACCGACAGTGGTATCCTACATGTGAATTTACAAAAACTGAAAATTCCTTTATGGTTCCTGTCCCCTGTCCTGCTGCCTTAATCCTCTGAATCAAAAATGAAAAGAGTCACTACATTGAATCATGAAGCAGAACCAATAAACTAATATATATAACGATTAATGTAGGAATCGATCAAATCCCAAAAAATAATAAATAATGGGATTAAACAGTTATTTCTAATGAAGTAAGAATATCCTTAAACAGATTTGATTAGAGTGACAGGTTCCTTAAGAGGGATTCTTAACAGTGGCAATGAAAATGAAGACATCTCAACGATCTATGCCTGGTTACTGAACTAAAAGTTATGAAGTATCCAGTTGAGATAGGCATGAAACTCATGGAACTATGTAATACATGACTTACAAGAAAACGAGGAGCAGGAGCTACATATCTCCACGTTGTGTCTGAGTATCCTAGTAAGGTTGCAGGGCAAAAAAAGAAACTTACAGAAGAATAACTACTTTTAAAATAGTAGGTGATTTTTTCATCATATTTTTCTCACAATTTTAAAAAATAATAGCTTTATAGGTTGCATTATTAAAGTTGATGTAGCAATATGCCATTAGTAATTCAGTGGAAAGTGCTAGTTTTAAATTAAAAAGTGAATATGATTTTATATCAGTTGGCCATTTTTCAAACGGAGAGGTATCCTTTACCTACTGAGGCAAAAGTCATTTCTTTTGTGCAAAGAAACCAAACTAGAGGTCAGCATAAAGATACAACTAATCTTGAAAAAGGTGTCATGTTTTATTATTGGAAGAACTGCAAAATAGCAGTTTTTGTGGAAACTACTGTACAATATGTTTTTTACAAAAATATTGAAAGTTATCTTGCAAACTGATCATGAAATCAACAAGATGAATCCTAAAAATCTATAAATAAAAAATAACTTGTCTTGTAATAAGTATACATTTTACAGTTGATCAAAATCATAAAGAGATATGCCGATTTCTCTTTTTTTTAATCTAAGAAAATATTTATATTACACTCAACTTACTTTTATTTTAAGTTATATAATTATAAAAAAGTGGAATTGGAATGAGGAACAAGTCACGACTCGAAAAAGAATGAGTTCTTCTGTCCTTTGATCTGTAAACGACCAGCTTCTAGTTCTTAGGCCTCAATCTGAATAAAAATGCAAATTGCGACACATACGTGGACTATTTTGCAAATAACTGAATTGCTTAGCGTTTTCTATGTGCATTTTGTCAGGTACTATAAACATAGACATCAGAAAGTTGGTCTGTCATTGCTACTTTGAGTTGGTATTTTACTATGGAATAATCTTCTCTGGAGATTCAAGAAATGTCATAGAGTTCTTAGTTTTCAGGAGAAAATAATTACGAAGATGGGTGTTGCCAAACAATGAGTATCCTATCATCTACTGTTAAAAAACTTAAAAATACTTTCTTTCCCCTTCATTTACATATGAGGGGTATCGTTCTTATACAAAATGCAACATACTCTTGAAACTTTCTGTTCCCACTTCACCTACAGCATTCACCAAAGAGATAACTTTAAACTACCCATCCATGTTTTAAAACTCTATACTCAGACACCAAAATAGAGTTAAAATCTATAATAAAATAAGAGACAGCAATATATTTAATACAGAGCTTGGTTCATTTAAAATATTGCTCTTCGTTTTTCTGGTGGAAAAAATGTTATTCTATTGAAGAATTCTTTGAGGACAGTTTCAAAGTTTTAACAAGAGATTTATACATTTATTTTTTGCACACTGGAAACTATATAATGTATTTATTTAGTAATATCTGAGAGGTGTATATAAAATTATGTAACTTTTCTATTTATCTTTTAAAAAAGTTCTTATTTTAAATCTTGACATGTCACCCAAACGTCAGATCAAATTGTTTGCAAATTGTGTGTAATAAATATGTATAAATCAAATTTAATGGTGTCGCTTTCTGCTAAAATCAGAAGTTAATCACTTTGTGTCATTCTCACTCATGATATAGTTGTGAATATTGTGCTTTGGGCCTTATTTTTTTATTACTGTCTTTGTTTTCGTGCCACACTGTAAAGGTTTCATTTGGATTTGGATATTTTTACACTGTGTGTTCTTACACAAGAGTGGTACAGTTATCTGAAAATGAATGGTGATTTATGATTTGCAATGCCTGGATAGAGAAACAGCCTACACTGTGTATAAGAAAAAATTAATTGATAGACCATTTTCCATTAAATAACGTTTTTCAGAAGGAAAAGTCAGCTGTATTGAAGGATAAAAATATACTTGTTTTTAAATTAGTCGATTCTTAAATTTAGATACACTGTATGAGATAAACACGCTCTCTTTAATGCTTTGTAAATATTTGTGATGTGTTTGTATATATATTGTTTCTTTAGCAATTAAATGTCGATGTTTTTAAATGTTGTTTCACTTCACAGCATTTGCCATGCAAAATTTATCAAGGAAAACCTTTACGAAATTTACTTTTTGACAGTTACCAAGCTTTGTCATTATTAGGTCCTTAATTGAGATATTAATTTATAACTTTTTGTAACATGGAGAGTATCTCATTAACTCTCTCTCACTGTTCAGTACAGTGCCAAGTAAGTTGCTGTCATGTTGACGTTCTTTCTAGTGTCAATTCGCCACCATTTGATGGTAACATTGCTTGACATCTCGTTCCCTTCCATTAACGCCAAAGTTGACGAAACATTGACTTTTTTTACGGAAGAAAGCTTTGACATTAACACTGCTGATGTTTTATAACATGAAGACCTCAAGAACCACTGCGACAAAGGTCGAGAACAGTAAGTTCTTCTCTGACTTAAAGTTAGAAAACTGAGGAATTAAAGTCGTTATAAGTTTTGCAGTTTAGGTACACGTTTATGTGGTGAGACAGAAGAGTATGGTAATTAAAAAGTGAATTGATGGTCTAGGATCAGATAAGGATTTTTGTGTCATGGAATATGGGGGAATTGATGAGGTGACAGGGTGAAAATTCTTCGTTGGTTTAGAATTTTCGGACCTGGAGTTTGATAATGTCATGAAGTTTCAGAATTTGTAGGCCATTGTGGATAACTGAGTTAGGTAAATAATGAAGTGCATCTGCAGTTATTTAGAGGAATTTATTTCAGATGATCTGAACCCTTTTTAAGTTGATGTCAGTTTCCACTGACGAAATATCGGAGCTATAAGTCAATGTTGGTAGTAGAAAAAATTTGAGTACTTTCATCTTGATCTTTATAGTAAGCGAGTTATCTCTCGTGTGAGATTACAGGTGGAATAAGGGATGATTCTCTTTGTTACATAGTTAATTTTGAGTCGATAAAAAGGCGGATGGATTTGACGTTTCTCTTCCATGGCAGTAGAGGCCATCTGTGACATTAATAACACCTTGATGCATCCATGTGTTTGTGAACAATGAAAGGATACGACAACTCCTCTATAACTTTTGTTCACTTGGGACAGACCTGCACACTGTGGTTTATAACATTAATAGTTTTCCGGAGTAGTTGTGCCAATGAGCTATGGGGGAGAGACAGATGAAATGTGTTATGTTATTTTTGATTGTGCACCCCTCCCTTTTTCACAAGCGTCAATGTTCAAGTGGTTTTATTTATGTGATTCATTTATGTATACGTCTGGTGGCTGGTCTGTAAGATTGAATGGCATGAAGTGTGTCATCTGCTCAGATGTTAGAGGTACCTCTTATATATATCGTGTGCAATCTCAAGCTGTGGCCAACTTGAATTTTCTTTCCTGGAGAGTAAAGCAGGCATAAGGAGCAAAGATGAGTGGGAACTGCAAGTTTGGAGGGCCATGGTTGGTAGCTCCCCCACTGCTTTTTGAAAGTGTGATTTGGTCTTTGCTGCCATCATGTTAGGCACTCAGATGCTGACACTGGAGGTGGATGGCTGACTAATGATTGTGCTCCGTGAATGATGTCCTTGACAAGGGTATTGTATGTTAAATATTTAGCTTGAAGTACACACTTATCCAGTTTTTTTCAAGTGATATCTGTTATTAGACCAGAGGGAGACTTTTTTTTACATAGGTTTAATTAATTAAATTGGGTAGACAACTTGATTACGCTAGGGCCCTTGTCTTAAGCAACAAGCAAGCTTTGCAATTGAGGTGGCGTAAGATTGTTGCATGTGGTACTTAAAGTTGAAGTATTCCTGTGTGTGCTAGACTAAGTTGAGATTACATGTGTGTGAAGTGTACAGTTAAGTTGAGCTTCTACAGTGTGGGATAAGCTGAGAATACAATTGTGTGAATTCTTTTGTATGGACAAGCACAAACAAAGAGTGAGTACACTGAATAACCACTGTCTTTAGTAGTCCTCATGGTTGTTGGGTGCATACACAATGAGAAGAAATTGGGCTTGATCTGATTTCAGTCCAGGTTAATGTGAGAGCAATTATGTTAATATATCTAGCATATGACTTGCCTAACTTATTTGAAGATTTTATTTTGGAGGGGAAATAGTTTACTGAACTTGAATTAAGTATGTGCATGTGGAAGTGTTTGCATTGGTGGGGACTGAGGCTGAGGTAAAAACTTATCTTACATTGATCAATGATCTGGCTAAATCATAAAATCTGTGGTTAACACATTGATATGATCCGAGAGTTTACGCCTTCCTACACTGTTATTCCAGTCTTTATGGGGTATATTAATGTTAGTGAGCTAGACATTGCCTGTGTATGAATGATTAATGAGGGCACCTCCTATCCTTGATCCATGTGTAAATTAACAGACCATTTAGTGAATCTACTTGAAGCATCAAAGTAACTGGTATAGACATGCTTATTGAAATACAGAGAAACAAGCAGAATATGACACTGCAGGTGCCAACGCCTATATAAGACTAAAAGTGCTGGTGCAGTTGTTATAGCAGTAACTGCTGCCAAAATGGCAGGTTATGAAGATTTAAATGAGTTTGAATGTAGTCTTACAGTAGGTGCATGAGCGATGGAACACAGCAGTTCTGAGGTAGTGATGAAGTGGGGATTTTCAAAATGAGTGTGAATTCCTAAGGGACCAATCTGCTAAAGTCATGAGCCCCTAGACTTACACACTTCTTAAACTAACTTATGCTAAGAACAACGCACACAATTATGCCCAAGGGAGAACTCGAACCTCCAGTGGGAGGGGCCACACAATCCGTAACATGTCGTCTCAAACCGAATGGCAACTCAGTGTGGCCAGGGGATTTTTCCGTATGACCATTTCATGAGTGTAAAGTGAATATCAGGAACCTGGTAAAACATCAAATATCTGACATTGCTGATGCTGGAAAATTTCCTGCAAGAACAGGGCCAACAATGACTGAAGAGAATCAATCAACATGACAGAAGTGCAACCCTTCCACAAATTGTTGCAGATTTCAGTGCTAGGCTGTCAGGAAGTGTTAGCGTGTGAACCATTCAACAAAACATCATCGATATGAACTTTCAAAGCCGAAGGCTCACTCATATACCCTTGATGACACAAAGCATGACACAAAGCTTTTGCCTTGTCTGGGCCTGTCAACACCAACATTGGACTGTTGATGACTGGAAACATGTTGCCTGGTCAGATGAAACTCGTTTCAAATTATATCGAGTGGATGGACTTGTATGGGTATGGAGACAACCTCGTGAATCCAAGGATCCCTGCATGTCAGAAGGGAACTGTTCAAGCTGTTAGAGGCTCTGTAATGGTGTGGGCTGTGTGCAATTGGAGTGATATGGGACCCCTGATATGTCTACATACGACTCTGACAGGTGACATGTATGTAAGCATCCTGTCTGATTACCTGAATCCATTCACGTCCATAGTGCATTCCAACAGACTTGAACAATTCCAGCAGGACAATGCGACACCCCATACGTCCAGAGTTGCTACAGAGTGGCTCCAGGAACACTCTTCTGAGTTTAAACCCTTCCACTCGCCACCAGACTCCCCAGATATAAACATTATTGAGCATATCAGGGATGCCTTACACAAGTGCTGTTCAGAAGAGATCTCAACTCCCTCACACTCTCACTGATTTATTTACAGCCCTGCAGGTTTCAGGGTATCACTGCCCTCCTGCGCTACTTCAGACATTACTCGAGTCCATGCCATGTCGTGTTGCGGCACTTCTGCGTGCTCAGGGGGGCTCTACACGATATTAGGCAGGTGTAGCAGTTTCTTTGGCTCTTCAGCTTATTTTATTGTAGAAAAAGTAAGGAAGGTAACTGTTTCCCACCAAAAGTGGGTTTTTGAAATAAATAGAGTCCAGAGAGTGTAGTATTAATAAGTGACCGGTTTTTTGTGGGAAAAATAATGTTAAATTTGCAAGATCAAGAGAAATTAGTATTTATAAGTGTCCAGCTTGTTTAGTAGGAATTAATGAGAGAGTTAATTATTCCCTGCCAATTGTAGGTCTTAGAAAGAATGAAGTTCATGGTGTTCAAGTAAGTAATAAGGGCATCCATGTTTTTTTTGCACCCAGTACCAAGGATTCATTCCCTCCATACTTTTCCTATTTGACTGTGATTATCGTAGTGGTGTAACTAGAACACCCTTTATGGGCGGCATAAGAGGGAAATGGACAATCATTCGCTGAGAGACTCACTATGCCTAATCCTCACTGTTTTAAGATAATCTTAGTGTGGTACATTGTGCTATTTAGTCTCTGATCACCATAAATATATGGCATTATAATTATTGGAGCAGATATTAATCTATAATATAGGTTTATTTGTGTTTTGTGTACATGCAATGGTGGGTGGACCTCTTACATATGATCTGGGCCAAGATCGCCCATATATCCTATTTATTTATTATATACAAGAGTCACCTGCACTTTTCCAGTCGTATGGCTCTTTGAGTTGGGCGAGAGATCCGCAATAATTACAAGCTAAGTAAGGGGTCAAAACCAAAGAGTAATCTCTGTAACACTGAACTATGATTCCATCTGGACCTGGTGACTTATATGTTTTCAGTTCTTTTACTTGCTCTCAATGACAGGATGCCAGGTGCCAGGGTGGTGAAGTGTGTGTCCAACACTTGGATTCAACTGAATTTGGATGAAAGCTGCTCACATACTCAACTGTCCCTTTAACTAGCACCTTAATGCACAATGGAGAAATGAACGCTAAGGGAACAAGACCCTATAGATGAGTAGTAAAAAGCGTTACACACACACAATGTAATTTAATAAAGTCACTAAGCAATCTTTACGCTCAATAGTTATGAAAATGGGCAGGAAATGAAATTTATCGTCTGACTACTAAATGATAAACACATTAAGCACCACAAAAAGATTTATTTTATGTAATAAACATGTAAATATGCGATTCATTGAACTGTGCTTCAGCAGAACAAGGACCCAAAATAATGTTGTTGAGAATTAGTAGTTGGCAGATTTTTTAAAGGGAAACCTACACTGAAATACTGAATATGGCAGTCTATTATTAGCAGGTCAATCAACAGAGTTAATGATAACCCCGCTTGTGTGACAGAATGCCGATCGGAAATGAGAATTCTGTTAGAAATCCACATTTAAAATCGTGAGTACTGTAGCTCCAGAACGAGAGCATACGCTGCTGAGAAGAATTACAGGTCCCTATTAAGCTGGTGCTGCAAATACTTTACCATCAAGATCTCAGGCAGCGTGTAGATAGCAAATAGTAGTCGGATGGTGCAGCCGCTGACCTCTGTACTGCTGATCTCTCTGACGATCGATGACTGTGGAGAAAACCAGATGAGATAATTGTCAGATAGAATCCAAACCTCTGTTCGGATCACTGAGGCATTCATACTGCTGTCTGCACAAGAATATCTCCAGAAGGAGACACTATCAATGCGTCTCTTCGCCCTGCACCCTTCTTGTGCACAGCGCATCAACATAAACTAGTGCTACACGAACCAACCACTCTCGGATGTTTCCAGTCGTTGGAGGTCACGGGAAAACGCGCCATCATCTTTGTTCCGCAAATCCGCAAAATCCCACTAAGCTAGATAGCAACATTTTTGTAGCAATTGTGGTCGTTGCCGTCATTTTCAGCAGAGCTCTCTGATGTCACATTGCGTCTTCTTGAGTTGCCCAATCAACTACTTGCATGTTGTGGAACGCGTGAAAGCAGCCATGAAAACCACTGTCAAAAACGAACAAAATATCGCCTGGACGCTAGCCGCTAATGTCAGGCGTCCCATAGTTTTAGACATCAGATTCCAAAAATCACTGAAAGCAATAGTAACACCTGGCATCGGCCATACGACGTCGGCTGCACTGAAGAGTCGTCACACATCATTGTCCACTTCCCCTCATTCGCAGAGAAGTCAACTGGTCCAACATCACTCAATGCAGGTGGCTCTCACCCAGCCCCACCTGATCCATACAAGAAAGACAGAGTAGCAAGCAATGTCCATACACCAATTGAAATATCATGAATGAAAATCAGAGTCCCCATTACCAGTTTAGCTTATAACAATGCTCTTTCTCGGTCTGCCGCCTCTGAGACATATCAATAAAAGATAGAAAATAATAAAATTTAAAAAAAAATAGACAGGGCAGGCCACAAGAGGCTTATAACCTTTCATAACACCCCAATCACAATCGATTTGTCTTTGATAGTGGTTGACTAACTTAGAGTAAGGATAGTCTGTCAATCACTCAAAAAAAATCTGACTAGTAGTTGCCAACATGTCACTACATAGAACAAGTATGAATCGAGTATTGATGGCAAATAGGGAAAATCGATTACGATGATGCCAACTTCTCATTACCACTGATAAACAACACAGAAATCCACTCAGAGACCTTTCAATTATCCACAGAGGCAATCATACATTCACACAATCACTGGAGGCAGGCCAGAGGGCCATTCCAGTAACTGCAGCTAGAAATTCGACTACTTGGACTTTGCAAGCTTCACATTTACGATTTAGAAAATAAAAATTCCGTATCTGGTGCCCATCTGAGACACAATCACACTCTCCCATGAAGTGAAATGGTGGACTATACATTTTTTTAAGATCTTGGGTTTGAACCGTGACACTCTCTCATTTTGTTTCCCTGATCAAGAAATATGACTTGTTCAGTGTTAGTAGATGACTGACAGTCCTCTCATCTTACATGCAACCGATTATCATGAATTTGTAGAAACATGCATCCTTCACTCCTACACATAAATACAGTTATTTTAAATGTGACGTAATTCGCCTGACATTTGGTAAGTTTTGAAATGGAAAATGATATTGTATAACATATTAAACACAATAATTTATGTGAAGAATATGAAATATGTGCACAGAAATATTTACCTAGATGAAACTCATTTAAAATGTTATAGGAACAATGAAAGAAATGTCATATTCGTTGGGATAAATAAGTAAGCTGACTAAATAAGATTTATATGAGAGTGTCCCCTAGTCTATTAAACAACAAATAACATATAAGATGTTAAAATTAAAATATGAAAATGTGTTCACAAGCCTGGGGAGCGATGGTGTTTTCTGGTCCAAGACTGTGGGCTTTCCTAAGTAGAGCTGTAGTATGGAAAGTATGTCACTCTAGTACTTCAGTTCTCACAACACTCAACACATGGACTCCTTCACAGGAGTCTGTTGAGCGGAGAATGTGGGCTAGAATAGGCATGATCATATCTGCTGGGAAAGCTTCGACCAGTGGCAAAGGCCACCAAGCTGACGTGCCTCAGTACAGGTGGATGAAGAGCAACAGTGAACAGTTCCAGACATCTTTCCCAATAGGCAGAGGCGTCGTTTGTTCGACCAGGAGGATACCGATGTCGAGTGACAGCCCATCATGGAAGCAAAGTTCTGCTGGGCAGGATGGTAGGTATTATACTTAGCTCTTAGTGTATTTTGGAACCGCCAATTTCAGGGCTCTTCAGCAGGACTAATAACTGGCTGTCAGAAGACTGTTGCTCTTGCACAAACCGAGCACATGAGGATTGGTCAGTATTGTTAG
Source organism: Schistocerca serialis cubense (assembly GCF_023864345.2). Lineage (NCBI taxonomy): Eukaryota > Metazoa > Arthropoda > Insecta > Orthoptera > Acrididae > Schistocerca > Schistocerca serialis. Next base: position 732,543,932 of record NC_064641.1, read on the forward strand.
AGTGACCCCATTGATGTGTGGAAGTCATCCATACTCAAACAACAAAGGATAGAAGATAAATCCACATGTGGACAAGTGTTCCTTCTGGCAGTCCATCCCATTTTGTGAGTTGCAAGAACTTAAAAGTTACTAGAGCTAAAGCCCAACATTAGTGTGGTACTAGAACCATTCTCTTCATTGCTCCATGCTGCCATTGCCCTGGATGAAGCTCTTCCACCAGACAGTCACTGTCACCTCACTGGGGCAGCCCAGCAACATGTCCACCAGGGTGCCAGGCTGTCTGCCAAGATTGCTTTAATGAGCATTGTAGCTGCCACTGCAGGGTGCTTCTCCTTGTCCTAGCCAATCTGGTAACATGTGGCTCAAGTATGGTGGTGTGCCCATTCTCACTGCTGCTCAGCAGCTACATGCTGCTAATCCCTCTAGGGGGAAAGTGGTGTGGTGAGTTGCTGATAAGCTGTTAGGCTGATGGCTCCACCTCTGCTTCCCGGGGACTGTATCTTATATCCAGAGTCCTTCCAAGGCGGCCCTGCAGACTGCACTATTGCCTACTGCTACACTCCATGTGCACAATGCTAAATGATTCCCCATTGGTTTCTTTCACTAAAGCTTTTACAGTACAGTATTGATATATTCATGTAAGATAATATCATCATATAAATAAAACAATACAATACACAGTTGCTGATAATGTAAAAACAATTAAAAAGATATTGTATCTTGGATTCTAACCACATGATCGATCATGGGTTGAACATTGTGTAAAGTAACTTAAGTATTGGGCCCACCTACAGGGTGACAATTATTAAACTACATAAAAAAACGTAAATTAGTTTCAAACTACTGCATGCTAACACTTTATTCAACATGTAAATGTCAGTATAGATATTAGGATTTTGGCAATGGTGTGGCGCAGAAGAATAATGAAATTCTGCATGACCCACTGAAGTGTAGGAACGTTGATGCTGTCAGTGACCTCCTGAATGGCTGTTTCCAGCTCAGTAGTGGTTTTGCAGTAATTGTTGCACACCTTGTCTTTAGTATAGTGCTACAAAAAGGACTCACATGTGTTCAGATCTGGAGAATATGGTGGCCAATAGCAACCCACGCCAGTGGCCTCTGGGTACCCCAGAGCCAAAATGTGGTCCCCAAAGTACTCCTCCAGGACATCAAACACTCTTCTGCTTCTATGGGTTCGAGCTCTGTCTTGTTAAAATCGTGGTCACTTTGGATACTGGAGATGAAATCATCCTCTAAATCCTTCACTTACCATTTGGTAGTCACCATGCCATTAAAGGATATAGCTCTGATTATTCAATGACTGGACATTGCACACAGACAGTCATCCGTTGAGTGTTAAGAGACTTCTTGATTGTGAAATGCGGTATCTCAGTCCCCAATTCCGCCAGTTTTGCTTATTGACAAACCCATCCAAATGAAAGTGGGCTTCATTGTGAATGTGCATACTAATTCTCATCATGTTTGTGACAAACTGTGCAGTTTCAACATCCCAACACAAAACGTTCAGAAGATTTCATTCCACATAGTTCAATAACTGTCACCCTGCATCTCTAAAACAAAAACCTTACCTAATGACAAACAGAAAGCATGTTCAAAAACTCTATTCAAATGTGAATTGTTGACATTAAATTACTAGATATGATCTCTAATTACATTCTAACCACCACCAGGAACAAAACTTGCTGATTTACAACCATTATCATAATTGCTTCACTACAGGTTGTGATGTTAACTCTCCACTGTCACAGTCTCTGCAGGTATCCTATTGTGTTTCCTGTGAGTAGTAGGGGAAAGAGAGTTCTAGTGCATTTTGTTTGTGCAGGTAGCATACATTCAGGAGCAAACATATATTCAGGGGCAAAATCATTGTTAATTGATTTATGACCCCCTTGGGATAATCCATCCTTCTGAGAAATCCTCCAAGCATCCCTTTCTCCTCCATTTCCCCCAGCCCTCTGAAAAATCCCCAAACCCTTCTCCTCGTCAATACAAACACACTCTGGATATCAAATTATTTTACAAATTAATTTAATTGATTAATTAATTAACCCTTCCCCCACTGCAGATCCCCCAGCCCTCCCCTCCCCCCTCCCCATCTGGAAATTAGTAGGAAAATCTGTGCATAGCTGCTGGAGAGAATGGCATGGGGTAGGTTATTTTCGTTATTTTTTGTGCTGTCCTGTCGGAAATTGGTGTGAAAAGGTAAGCCCTCCCCTCCCCTCAAGTACACTTCCTCTACATGGAGAAATGGTGGGAAGTGTTTAGTCAGTTATGAGCTGTTTGACTGGAAGATGCAACTATTGTCTTCTCCAGCAACTACATGTCCTAATTACATAATTACAATGCTGCCATTTGGCGGTGCTGTCATGTGTGTGCTCACATTGACATGGAGGGATCGACTGAGCTAGTGCACAATGCTATCACCAGAGGATGTTCCACCACCTACCACTCACAACCTCTCACCCCATCCCTCCCAGAAAAAATTGGTGGGAGAAAGACTCAATCTGTACTGGAGAGGAAGGATCTCATGATATGAAATTGAAATCGGTGTCAACTACACTGCAGAAGACATAATAATACACTCCTGGAAATTGAAATAAGAACACCGTGAATTCATTGTCCCAGGAAGGGGAAACTTTATTGACACATTCCTGGGGTCAGATACATCACATGATCACACTGACAGAACCACAGGCACATAGACACAGGCAACAGAGCATGCACAATGTCGGCACTAGTACAGTGTATATCCACCTTTCGCAGCAATGCAGGCTGCTATTCTCCCATGGAGACGATCGTAGAGATGCTGGATGTAGTCCTGTGGAACGGCTTGCCATGCCATTTCCACCTGGCGCCTCAGTTGGACCAGCGTTCGTGCTGGACGTGCAGACCGCGTGAGACGACGCTTCATCCAGTCCCAAACATGCTCAATGGGGGACAGATCCGGAGATCTTGCTGGCCAGGGTAGTTGACTTACACCTTCTAGAGCACGTTGGGTGGCACGGGATACATGCGGACGTGCATTGTCCTGTTGGAACAGCAAGTTCCCTTGCCGGTCTAGGAATGGTAGAACGATGGGTTCGATGACAGTTTGGATGTACCGTGCACTATTCAGTGTCCCCTCGATGATCACCAGTGGTATACGGCCAGTGTAGGAGATCGCTCCCCACACCATGATGCCAGGTGTTGGCCCTGTGTGCCTCGGTCGTATGCAGTCCTGATTGTGGCGCTCACCTGCACGGCGCCAAACACGCATACGACCATCATTGGCACCAAGGCAGAAGCGACTCTCATCGCTGAAGACGACACATCTCCATTCGTCCCTCCATTCACGCCTGTCGCGACACCACTGGAGGCGGGCTGCACAATATTGGGGCGTGAGCGGAAGACGGCCTAACGGTGTGCGGGACCGTAGCCCAGCTTCATGGAGACGGTTGCGAATGGTCCTCGCCGATACCCCAGGAGCAACAGTGTCCCTAATTTGCTGGGAAGTGGCGGTGCGGTCCCCTACGGCACTGCGTAGGATCCTACGGTCTTGGCGTGCATCCATGCGTCGCTGCGGTTCGGTCCCAGGTCGACGGGCACGTGCACCTTCCGCCGACCACTGGCGACAACATCGATGTACTGTGGAGACCTCACGCCCCACGTGTTGAGCAATTCGGCGGTACGTCCACCCGGCCTCCCGCATGCCCACTATACGCCCTAGCTCAAAGTCCGTCAACTGCACATACGGTTCACGTCCACACTGTCGCGGCATGCTACCAGTGTTAAAGACTGCGATGGAGCTCTGTATGCCACGGCAAACTGGCTGACACTGACGGCGGCGGTGCACAAATGCTGCGCAGCTAGCGCCATTCGACGGCCAACACCGCGGTTCCTGGTGTGTCCGCTGTGCCGTGCGTGTGATCATTGCTTGTACAGCCCTCTCGTAGTGTCCGGAGCAAGTATGGTGGGTCTGACACACCGGTGTCAATGTGTTCTTTTTTCCATTTCCAGGAGTGTATATTATTTACTTATAAATTTCAATATGCATACCAATTCAGAAGGGTTGGATATCTTTATTTGGTGGGGAAAGCTCATCATTCTCTGCTGTTTACTTAATTTTGGAAGATGCAGATCTTGTAAAATACATCGAAAGGAAGTAATTAAATATGTAAATACATTGCTTTTTTCCACTCAGACAAGAAATACCATCATGAAATCGACATCAACTTTACTCACCACATGTAATTGCTCTGTTACAAATCAGGTTATAAACTTCCCAATCATGTCTTAACACACGCCTTGCTCCACCACACGAATCAGACAGCCACCAACTGTTCGAGACCTGAGCCCTGGGCTGGGAAGCCCTGGTCACCTGTGGAGAAATACGTGATTATATGTCATTTCCTTTGAAATTTGATACCAGATTCACTTCCTGTTCTGCTCCAAAACACACACCTTCCACACCAGGTCAGTGGAAGTAGCTGCTCTATGTGCTCGTTCCGCTGTGCAGATAGTGACTGAGTTAGTTTACAATACCACCAGCAGAGGATGCCAGGATGAGCAACCTCATCTTCCTCCTGTCTCCAATCCCCTCCTCCCATCCGCCTGCTTGTGTCTCTGCTCACTTCCTGCCAGACAAAGCATCAGGTGGATCTTTGATATTGATACCTGGGAAATTTCGGTCAAAACACATGGTCTCTCGCTCTCTCCCTCCCTCTCTCCCTACCCCCCCTCTCTCTCTCTTTCTCCCTCTCTCAATCAAGAGGTTACTTCCTCACCAGCGAACATTTGTTGTATGCCACCAGAAACCACATTAACCCTTACTTTGTTGTAAACAAAGTAGCAGGTACCTGGTATATCCCAAGCCCTCCCCAAAATGCTGGGTTGCTAATACATTAGAAATAGTCCAGTTGCTCTAACTCCACTCAATGAAATTGATTGACAAATTAATTAAATTGACACTCTCTGTGTGGGACAGTTTTTCCTTGCTTGCTCTTGGTGGATACTAGGATTGGCATATTTGGCAGGAAATTCTGGGGCTATCTAGGATTCGATCTCACAATGCCTGGTTTCCAAACCCCACTCTTCCTCCCTTCTGGATTTTCCTTGTCCCCTATTGGTGGATACTGACACATTAGGTCGTTTAGTGGGAAATCTATTACATTGAAGGTAGCTGAAAATGGCAGCGAGAATTTCAAATTGTAGTTCAGTTGTGCTATTCCTTAAACAATTTGTAGGGGACATAGCAGAGGTTTGACTGGAGTGCCCTCACAGTTCAACTATCAGAAACAATAAACTGATCAATTGGGAATTTGATGTCATGGTTGGGGGCAGTGCTATATAAAATGCTAGTTGTAATTTCAAATTTTGCCAGGAATATGTGCTGTCACGGTTTTGTAATTCCCAATCACCTACAGGTCTGCTAACTGTATTTTTTAAAGCACTTCTGAATTCCCAAGTTGGTTCTCTCTGTGGAAGGGGTCTGCTGCATGATAGGATAGTAACAAAGACAAATCCGCCTTTATTTAAACAAATACCGCTCCACCTTTCTGATACTAGACAGAGTAGACTGGGATGTAGTAAGAAGCACTCAACACCAAGCACAGCAGCTATCCTCAACTGACAGGACTCACATACACTTAAATCATGATCGATTCCATAGTAGTTGTTACAATTAGATGTTGGAGATAACACAATCTTCCTTAGGCCACTCCTGCACACTGGCCACACAGGCAGATCCATCTCATTCCCTGGCAGCCACAAGCCTGCTGTTCTGGAAGCTCAGAGCCTGTTACTGTGATCACTGAGCAGTCAACCAGTCAATTTACGTTGGGGCAGCGGGGGAATAATCGTCAAGCACAAACACTTATGCTGAAACTTCTCAAATTTCCACATAAAAATCGCAGAATACTTGAAACATAAACAATTGTGAAGGCTCTCCAACACACTCAGAGTATTAGTGCGCTATTCACCCGCCCTGAGGGTGACACGGTTATGTCAACTATACGCTCTTACACCCACCTTTCTGCTTCAAGAGGCTCAGTGGTGTTCTGTTCCTTAAGTCGGAAATGCCCATTCGTTCCAGCCGCTGGCTACCTTCGACATTCGCTCAGATACCAAGCTGAGTCATCATAGGAAACCAGCTACGTATTTATCAGTGTAATTACAGTTAAGTATTACAACTGCAGCGTCAATCTGACGGCACTTGGCAATGAGCGACGTATCAGAAATACCTCCTCATGATGGCTGTGGCTCTGGAAATATCAATTTATCACATAAATCTATACCCTCGTTATGACGAGATAATTTTCCACATAAAATCCTGCATACACCTTATGGCTATCAATGCACTGAAATTTCAGTTTCTCACATAAAATGTATATCCCCCTTACGACCGCATATAGTGCTACCCACACCATATTCTTTGCACACTTCGCAACACTGACCACAGGAACTTAAGACTCTAACACATACATATTTCAGAAAAACAGTGCAATTATCGTTTATATGTACAAGGCGTCTGAAAAAATATCCACAGTTATACAGGCTAGGTGTCTCGATTCTCCTCAGATCTACTGGTAAAGGGGTTCGAAAGATATCACCAGTATGTGTTGGTGTTCGGTAATAAACATTGCAGTCGATAGTGTGACACAGGATATGTGAGAATCTGCTTATTGGAGCTGTTGAGAGGACGTACTGTGTATCCATGATGTTACAGCAGTATTGGCTGCCGTCTGAGTACACTATACAGACCCTGTTGAATCCTTGCAGTGCTATATTGTGCAGCTATTTAGGAAATGAATCTATGACCCCTTTTGATCGGATATGCTCGTCAATGCATTGAAGTCACAATTCACCAAACGAAATCTGCCGTCCCCCCTTCCCCTCATGGCTGGACATGCATAACTTTTTACAGGAATAGTAGTCTCATCACTTCCCACACACATCTGGCGATATGGCGGAACACTGACCACAGTAACTTCACGTTCCAACAGCGTAACATTCCTGACATGTAGCGTGATCGTCATTCATAGGTGTACAGTGTCCGAAAAATTATAGTCTGTCCACACTCACAACATCTGGGTGCCGTTTTGCATGGCCTACCATAGCTTTCCAGTAGCAAACTCCTCCCGCCACATCATCGTTATCACATATTCGTTGAGGAGTAAAGGGTGTAATTACAATTAAAAAGCCCTCGCGTCTTTTATCCATGTTATGTACCGTTACTTGGGATGATTTGGAACTACTGGGGTGAAATGGAACACGGTATGCATTTCAACAAATCATCTTTGCTGTATAGTGATACTTTGGTGTAACTAATGGAAACCACCCTCTAGGTCACCAAAGAGATTAGTTGTTCCAGTGATATAAAAATTATGTGTGTCAAAGAGGTATGTGATTTTTAAAAAAATAATGTATTTAAGTGTAAACTTTACCTTTTTTCTAAAGCTCTGGAAACAAACTGTTGCACAGCTACTCTGCTAATAGTAATACAGTTCTCTGAGATTGGAATGTGGAGGACAACTATCAGTTATGATGTATGAAAAGTTAGGTTAGGTTTGGTTATCTTATTCATTAGCTGCAGGCACAAATGTAGAAAATCATATTTTTTCAGGGTGAATTGGAACATGCCACGGGTATACAAAAAAAAGATTGGGCCAGCTGGCTATCAAAAATACAGCGAGACAAGCCTGCAGAAATCTGTCAGTGATGTCAAGGCATGTAAATTATCACTCAGGAATGCATCCAAAAAATATGGTATACAACGTAGTACACTTTCAAGGAAATTAAATAACAAAAATCATTTGAAAATAGGTGGACAAACTGTTCTGAGTTGAGAAGAAGAGAAGACATTAGTCAGTGGAATATTCAAATGTGCAGAATGGCGTCAGCCATTAACGACAAGTGTGATAAGGGATATTGTAAAGAGCTACTTGGACCGAAGGGGAAGAGTGAAAAAGAGGTTTGAAGACAATAGGCCTAGATATGAGTGGGTGAAAAATCTGCTTTCATGTCACCACAATCTTACTGTCCGTTTGAGCGAAAATGTAAAAATAGCTAGAGCACAAGAGAACAGAGATGTCATAGCAAGTTATTTCGAAAATTTGGAGGGGACTGTGAGAGGTGTTCCACCTAGCCACATAGTCAACTACAATGAGATCAACTTCTCTGATGATCCTGGTGCTATCAGAGTGTTGGTCAAGAGGGGATGTAAACGTCCTGATAGAATCATAGACTCATCCAAAATAAGCACATCTGTAATGGTAGCTGCTGCAGGAGATGGACGCCTTCTGCCACCTTATGTAGTTTACAAGGCCACTCACCTGTATCCAATCTGGACTGAAGGTGGAGTGAATGGCACAGTCTACAACAGAAACCAAAGTGGATGGTTTGACCTCAGGATATTTGAAGACTTCTCTCGTCAACAAAACATCTCATTTTGTCAATCTTGCGATACTATCACCCAGTGACATTTCAGCATGGTTATCAGTTTCTGTATCATTGCTAAACCACCACTTTGAGTGAACATATCATGAACCCTACTACATGGCCTACATCACATGCTGGAAATACTGGTTTGTAGTGTGGGAAAAGGCCAAAATCAGAGAGCAGGTGCAAAAACCAAATTCAAACACTTCATAAATTCGGAAAGATTTTGTCCCAATGTCCATCGCCCTCTATGTGGTTGGGAGACACAAAGTATTCTTGCATTCGTGGGATAAAGTTGAGGATTGAAGGATCTCACCATCACCTTTGGTGATTACCTCCCCAACAACCGAATCATATCCATAGCAGCATTATGTCCTCTATTTCAAAACGAGTTACCCTCTTATTGAACCTATTGGCTAAGGATCCTGAGAAAAATTCTAGAGACCTCTATCTCTCTCTATGCATTTCGCAACTCTTCCTCTGTCTTTAACCAACGCTCCCTGCAACGTTGTCACCAATTTAATTTGGAAGTGACCAGAATTAGGAGGGTCCTACACTGGATACATTCGATGTTTCACGAAGGAACAGAACGAGCTTCACTTCACATAGTCAATACACTTTGACATTTTCCTTTTGGAAAGAGTATAACATGTGTTCCAAACTTGTACAACAGACTGACACTAGTGATATACACCGGTATTTTCATTTCAATACTATAACTGACATTCTGCGAAGGCTGTGCTACACCAGTCTTACTCCTGTCACAATATCTCTAGATGCATGCAAATTGAGGTGGTTAGCACTCCTTATTGGTGTAGAGCAGATATGAGACTGATACATATGAGAGTGTTGTGGTGATAGCTTAGAAGAAGAAGAAGAAACATATGATATATGCATGACGGAGTTCCGAATGGAAGGAGTTGGAACATTTTAAGTAAATCACTTGTGCTGTCAATTCTGTAGCTCTGTTGTAGTGTTTGCTTTCCATACCAAGATGTTACTGGAAAGAGAAATGATCGTAGAACATCATCACACATTCCTGAGGCTTCATGGTTCTGCCCTTAAACATGCTGTAATGTTAAAGCAGTGCGATTTCTGATATATTGGTTGCATGGAATGCAATGCTGTTAAAACTCCAATACAGGAAATATACACTGAAGAGCCAAAGAAAATTGTACAACCGCTCAATATCGTGTAAGGCATATCAGGGGTCCCATATCACTCCAACTGCACATGCCCCAAAACCTTACAGAGCCCCCACCAGCTTGAACAGCCCCTTGCTGACATGCATGATCCATGGATTCATGAAGTTGTCTCCATATCCGTACACGTCCATCCACTCGATAGAATTTGAAACGAGAGTCATCTGACCAGACAATATGTTTCCAGTCATCAACAGTCCAATGTCAGTGTTGATAGGCCCAGGTAAGACATAAGGCTTTATGTCAAGCAGTCATTAAGGGTATATGAGTGGGCCTTTGGCTCCAAAAGCCCATATTGATGATGTTTCATTGAATGGTTCACACACTGACACTTGTTGATGGCCCAGCATTGAAATCTGCAGCAATTTACAGAAGGGTTGCACTTCTGCCACGATTATCTTCGGTTGGCGTTGGTTCTGCTCTTGCAGGATCTTTTTCTGGCCGCAGTGCTGTCAGATATTTGAAGTTTTACTGGATTGCTGATATTCACGGTACACTTGTGAAACGGTCGTAAGGGTAAAACCCCAGTTCATCGCTACCTTGGAGATGAGGTGCCCCATCGCTCATCACCTCATTCAAACTCACTTAAATCTCTATTAACCTGGCATTGTAGGAGCAGTAACCGATCTAACTGCGCCAGACACTTGTTATCTTATATAAGCACTGCTGATTGCAGTGCTGTTCTCTGCCTGTTTACATATCTCGGTATTTGAATACGCATGCCCATACCAGTTTCTTTGGTGCTTCAGTGTATTTCCAACACCTAACATACATTCATTCTGCAATTTTTCTATCCCACTCACTGTGTTCAGAAACTATAAGATAAGTAATGTCTTCCACACCAAAGAAAAAGAAGACATAGATTCTTTGTGATACATGCACTATATCGCTTTCCAGAGGCTTATGGCGTCCACTGGTCACATCTGATTACTGTTCAGAAATTATGCTATGCTTGCATCAGTCGTATAAAATGACAGTCAGCAACAGAAAATGCTTGAAACAACGACATCTTATGAGGAAATAGACAAATGCATGCCAACAGTGTTTGACATGCGAAATTATGTGCATTGCTGTAGTAATTCCATAAGCAGGCTCTCCCACACACAAAATCTGTCAAGCAAATGCACTGCAGTTATGAAACTGAAGACTCGATGTATATCCAAGATGTGGCAGGGAAATTGAGTACTTCACATACATCCTTGCTTGTCTAGCAGAGGGTGCCATAATAGATTTTCCATCGGTTTGTTGGACATGATTCATCCCACATGCGTTGGAACCTGTCTGCTGAGTGTGGTATTGGAAGATTTCCTGTTATCGACTGCAGGTAGATATAGCACTCTAAGACACACACATAAAGTGCAATTGCAATTGCAGGTTGTACCTCAAAACTCAAACAGCCCGAGAAATCAGCGGAAAAGAACCATGAAATGTGTAGTAAATGACCTGGCTCAACATCTCCCTCTCTCTAGAATATATCATTAGTCTACCATTAAATCATACCTCGTTGCAAGCCTTCTCATCCGATTACTCCATCTACTTTATATCATCCTTTAATGCAGAACCATGTCAACTGAGAGGCAAATGGTTCTCTTTTCTAGGAAAGCATCCAGGACAGCAGTCAGACTGCATATCGTCCTATTATGTCAGTAGACATACAGCAGAGTGTAGTTAAAAATCATGCAGCGACCGTTCTATAAGTTCCAGAATGAGAGCTTCTGTAAAGTTTGGAAGGTAGGAGACGAGATACTGGCAGAAGTAAAGCTGTGAGTACCGGGCGTGAGTCGTGCTTCGGTAGCTCAGTTGGTAGAGCACTTGCCCGCGAAAGGCAAAGGTCCCGAGTTTGAGTCTCGGTCGGGCACACAGTTTTAATCTGCCAGGAAGTTCTATAAGTTATTTGTTAGCTGACACTGCGTAGTTGTGATTGGTAGAGGGCACAGAGAAGCACACTGTAAATAGTGCATATTGCAGTTTCCAAGCTGGTAATACGAGGGTCACTCCAAAAGAAATCCATACTACTTTTGTAAAAATACAATTTTCATTCTGCTTGTGCGATACATCCTTCCCGCTTGTTTTCAAACTTAGTTCAACCTGTTCCCGTGAGTGGCGCCATCACAGCGTGTCTTCAAGACGGCTGAAACACTTGACGTTCGTCAGAAGCAACGTACTGTCATAGAATTCCTGTGCTGTGAAAACGAGACAGTGGGAAACATCCACAAGAGGTTGAAAAAGGCGTATGGAGATGCTGCTGTCAATCGCAGTACAGTTAGTATGTGGCCAAGCGGGTTACATGATGAAAGCGGGCACGGCAATATTGAGGATTGTCCTCGCAGCGGCAGGCCTCGTACTGCACACACTCCAGACAATGTGCAGAGAGTTAACGAACTGGTGACTGCTGACAGACGCATCATAGTGAACGAATTGTCACACTACATTGGGATAGGGGAAGGAAGTGTTTGCAGAATACTGTAAGTGTTGGCGTTAAAAAAGGTTTGTGCCAGGTGGGTTCCTAGGATGTTGACAGTGGCTCACAAAGAAGCAAGAAAAATGGTATGCAGTGAACTTTTGGAACAGTACAAGCCTTAATTTTTCACCAGAGACGAAGAGGCAATCAATGGAGTGGCATCATGCAAATTCACCCAATAAAAAAAATTCAAAACCACACCTTCTGCTGGAAAAGTTATGGCTACGGTGTTTTTCGATTCCGAAGGACTCTTGCTTGTGGGCATCATGCCCAGTGGAACCACCATAAATTCTGATGCATATGTGACGACACTGAAGAAACTTCAAGCTCGACTGGGTCATGTTCGACCACATCGGCAAAAGCAGGATGTTTTGCTGTTGCACGACAATGCACGGCCACATGTCAGTCAAAAAACATGGAAGCGATCACAAAACTCGGATGGACAACACTGAAACACCCGCCTTACAGTCCTGACCTGGCTCCATGTGACTATCATCTCTTTGGGAAACTGAAAGACTCTCTTCGTGGAACAAGGTTTGAAGATGATGACTCCCTTGTGCACGCTGCCAAACAGTGGCTCCTACAGGTTGGTCCAGAATTTTACCGTACGGGTATACAGGTGCTGGTTCCAAGATGGTGTAAGGCAGTTGAGAGGGATGGACATTAAGTGGAAATATGAAAATATTGTTCCTAAAGGATGTTATCTACACACTGTAAAACTTTCAAACTTGTAGAATAAAAGATGGATTAAAAAAAAAATAGTGTGCATTTCATTTGGAGTGACCCTCATATAACGCTCTTTAGCTAAGGAGGATGTAAAGTTTATCACAGTCACATGTCCAGACGCTTTAAATACTGTTTGTTAGAGTTTAAAACACTTAAGCAGTCTTGCACAGTGTTAAACATGCGAAGCATTCTGTAACTGTGTATTGCAGTTTTCAAGCTGCTAACAATAATGCTCTTTAGTTAAGGTGGACATAAAGCTTATCATAGTTATGTGTCCAGACACTTTATAAAAATCTATAAGGTGATTGACAATAACTTTGGGTCTCACCTGGGCTTGTGATCTGACATATATAAATTTATTACTCTACGTTTGGTGCTCATCTAATCTATTTGAGCCGTCTTATTGTGCTCCACGGAAAATTATTTTCCCCTGATCCTCAGTGCACACATTTCAGCTTCTTCTCGTATTCCTCTGCTGTCACATGTAGAAGAATTTTCCTACACCAAGCTGACATGTAAGTGCTCCCTCATTCACCCTCAATTTTCCCAAATTTTGACGTATTTTCCCTCAATTTCTCCAGGTCTTCTGTCAATTTTCGTGATTTTATCGATTTTATGTCATGTCCGTTTCTGTGTTTATGACCAAACTTCTGACCACATATTCTAAAATTGCTTGTGAGTGCAGTACAGTTGTCAACACCTAGCGCAACTGCACAGTTTCTCTCTCTCTCTCTCTCTCTCTCTCTCTCTCTTCCTCTCTATGTGTGTGTGTGTTTGTGTGTGTATGTATGTGTATGTGTGTATCGGATTCGTAAGGAAGGCCTCCAGATCCTTATCCAGACCTTCAGCCAGTGAATCTAGTTTGAGACATTGCTGCTCTCAGCGTCCTCTTCTGGTGGTATTATGAACTAACGCAGTCAGTATCTGCACAGCAGGACGAACACTTAGAGCAGCTGCATCCATTAACCTCGTGCAGAAAGTGTGTCTTTGGGAGCAGAATAGGAAGTGAGTCTGGTATCAAATTTCAAAGGAAGCTGACATCCACTATCATGCATTCCTCTGCAGCTGATTGGCGCCTCCCAATGCTGTACTCTAGGCTCAAATGGTTGCCAACAGTTTGGTGCTTGTGGTGCAGTGGGGCATGTGTAAAGAAGAGATTGGGAAGTTTATTACCAGAGCAATAACAATGTAATTATGTGCAGTGAGTTAGGCTGATGGCGAATTCATGATGGTGTTCCTTGTGCGATCAGAAAAAAGTGATGTAGTTATGTATTTAATCACTTATTTCGATGATTTTACAAGACCTGCATCTTTCAAAATTAAATAAACAGCTGTGAATGATGAGCTTTTCCCATCAAATAAAGACATCCAGCCAGTGCGAATTGGTATACAAACTGAAATTTATAAATAAATAATGTTTTTATGCCTTCTGCAATATGGTTGACATTCATTTCAATTTCGTATTATGAGATCCTTCCTCTCCAGCACAGATTGAGTCCTTCTTCCACTAATTTTTTCTGGAGGGGTTGGGATGGGAAGGCGTGAGAGATGGGGGTGGGATATCCTCTGATGACACAGACTGAGTCTTCTACCTGATAATTTCCAGATGGAAGGTGGGAGTGGGAGGGGAAGAGGGGATGGCTGGGGGATTTTCAAGAGGGGGAGGGGTTAAGTAATTTATCAATTTACTTAATTAGTCAATTAATTTGGTATCAAAAATGTGCTTGTATCAGTGAGAGGGGGGGATTGGAGCTTTCCCAGTGAGTGGGGGAGGAGGAGGGGGAGAGGTATCGATGGATATTTCTTAGAAGGATGAATTATCCCAAGAAGCTCATAAATAAACCCCCAGAGGCTCACAAATGAGTTAACAGAACAGAATGTTTGCCTCGAATGTATGCTTGCCCCTGAATGTATGCAACCACACAAACAAACTCTCTTTACCCTACTACTCCTGCAATCTTCTAGGAGCATGGGCACACAAACACATACAAAACAAGAATAAATGATAAATAGAGAAAACATTTGAGATTGCAGTAATAAAGCAAAATGAAGCATGACCATATGTTTACTATGTTATCTATATCCTGGTTACCAATATAATTACCCAAATCCTGCCGTGGTGAGATGACCTGACAAGGTCATCTGCATCTTGCACCTCCCCATGCCATTGAGTCGATCCCTTTCACTCAGCTCTTCAACAGCAGACTGGTTCCCCTGTAACTCATGCAATCGACTTCAGGCAGAAGTAGATTTTTACATTGTACATGGTAGGATGTAACGTTGCTATCACAGCTCTACAGTGATCAGACAGAACATAAAGACCATCTACCTAATAGCCAGTAGTTCACCTTTGGCATGGATAACAGCGGAAATGCATCATGGCTTGAAAGCATTGGAGCCTTGTTAGGTTGCTGGAGGGAGTTGGCACCACATGTACACCCACAAGTTACCTAATTCCTGCAATTTCTGGGGAAGGGACGATGAGTCCTGGTACCATGTTCAGTCACATCCCAGATGTGTTTGATTGAGTTCAGATCTGTCGAGATGGAAGGCATGTCAGTTGGATCTTGCCACTGTGTTCCTCGAACCACTCCATCACACTTCTGACCTTGTGACATGGCACTTTATTTTGCTTAAAAATGCCACAGCCATCTGGTTACATAATCATGATGATGGGGTGTATGTGGTCTGCAGCCAGTGTATGATACTCCTTGGCCATCATGGTGCCTTGGACAAGCTCCACTGGACCCATGAATGCCCATATGAATGTTTCCCAGAGCATAAAGGAGTGGTCACCAGATTGTCTCCATCCTATAGTACAAGTGTCAAGGAGCTGTTTCCTGGAGGACAGTGGATTAGCGCGCTTCCATTGGCACAGTGAAGAATGTATCATGATTCGTCAGATCATGCAATGCCCTGCTTCTGCACCGGCATCCAGTGCCGATGGTTATGTGCCTATTTCAGTCATAGTTGCCAATGTCATGATGTTAACATTGGAATATGCATGGGACGTCAGCTGCAGACATCTGTAATGAGGGGTGGCTGCCAAACCCCACAATGTCTGGATGTGGTTTCACCTTGTTTTCACCAAGTATTGAAGACATTCACCATAGCACTGCTCAAACACCAAACAACCATGTAGTTTCCAAAATACCCATGCTGAGCCTCCAAGCCATCATAATCTGCCCTTGATCAGACTCAGATGCTACATGCACCATGTGTGTTTCTGACTATCAGTCATTCCTTGCCATGTGACACTGTTGTCACATGGATGGGTTTATATCGATAGGTCAGCAGTCATAATGTTCTGGCTGATCATTGTATATATGCAGGTGGTATGCTGTAAAATGTGAACATTCAGCTGCATGTGCCCAACATTTGACCAAACCTATAATCACGAGCTTGCTGAGGAGCTGCTGTCATATTGCTTTCCATTGGTCACACTATGTGTCGAGCACTCACATTCATGGACGTGACATTCTCTCCCACAAATAACTCTCTACTCTCTCGCAGATATGACACCTTACATCAAACTCCCTGAGGTCCAAAACTCGAAAGTATGGTGCTACACAACTATGGTGTACCCAAATCTCTAATGAAAGATGGTACAACAGAACTATGGCATGCTTGAAGCAGGAACAATAAAGATACACAACCAAGAAAGTGGCTCAACACTCGTATGGCATGTCCAAAAACCCTTTCAATTGGCATACAGAAAGTCCCTTTCCAACATCGTTACAGTCATAGAGGTTATCAAAAATCGAGACACAGAAGAACATATAGTTCGAGCCCCTATTGCCTAGGATGGTTGTGATTCTCCTACACAGCTGGAGGTTGGACACAGCAACTGAGGACGACACGTTGACATTTTATCAACGTGAGAATAAAGTATGTTCATGCATGGTAATGTACCATGCCATGATTACTACATTAGTTACCCTACTATGTGTTAAAAACAATATAGTAACACTTCAACTTACATTTATACAATGGACACACTTGTCGTAAATTGATAACCCATCTCTTTATTTCATCCGTCCAACAGCGTGTGTGGGTTTACTGTGAGCCATATCTGCATGAGCATGAAATCAGTGTCTTACTTGACTCACATTTCTCTGTTGAGAATTAGATAAAGCCACTTTACAAGAATGGTGATAAATATGATGTTAGTAACTTTAGGCCTTTATCAATGTTGTCAGGTTTCTCAAAAATAATAAAAAGGATAATGTATCAGAGACTATACAAATTTCTTATTAAGAATAGAATATTGGTTAATGTGCAAAATGGTTTCCGAAAAAATAAATCAACTGAAACAGCTATCTTCAATTTTTTGCAACTTGTTCTAAATTCCATAAACAGAAAGGAATTAAATTGTGGATTGTTTTTAGACTTATCAAAGGCCTTTGATGTCATCGACCATAAGTTACTGCTTAGGAAGTTATATGCCTATGGGATACGTGGAGTTGCCCACAAATGGTTTGAATCATATCTGTCAGACAAGTATCAGAAGGTGGAGATAAGCCAGGCAGATAGGACATATTCATCAAGATTCGAGAGAGTTTTGTATGGAGTACCTCAGGGATCTGTATTAGGGCCATTACTGTTTTTAATATTTATCAGTGACCTACCAAGTCAACTATCTGAAGCAGAGGCAGTACTGTTTGCTGATGATACAAGTTGGTTTGTTAAAGCAAATAGTGAAGCTGACTTACAGGAAAAAGTCACATTAGCAACAGACGAAGCAGACAGATGGTTTAATGAAAACAGAGTCATTGTGAATGCCAAAAAAACAACGTGGATCAACTTCAGACATATTACAAATAAAATAAAAACTAACCTTACAGTAGAACTGGGTAAGTGTAAGATTGAACAAGCATCATACACTAAATTCTTGGGAGTATGGTTTGATGAACACTTAAGATGGGAAAAGAATGTAATATCATTGAACAAAAAATTAAGTCAAACATGTTATATACTTAGAATGCTTAAAAGCTCATGTAATATTAAAACAGTGTTATGTGTTTATTTCTCATTCATGCACAGTTTATTAAGATACGGCATACAGTTTTGGGGGAACATCAGTCTAACAAAACACTCATTTAGACTACAAAAGAAGGCAGTCAGAATAATAATAGGTATAGGATATAGACTCTTGTAAGTAAGCTTTCAAAGAATTAAAAATCATGACACTACCATCTTTATACATATATGAAAGAATATGTTTCTTAAAAGAACACGAGGACTTTTCTACATTAAACAGAGAATTTCACAACTACGAAACAAGGAATAGGAATGATTTCCACAGAGAAATTCATAAAACAGCTATGTATCACAAAAGTGTACTATACCAACCCAAAATCCTCTACAGTGCTCTCCCCAAAGAACTAAAAATAATACCAAAACTGTACATATTTAAAAGAGAATTAAAAAAACATGTTATTGAGCAATAGTTTTTACAGTATTGAAGAGTTTATGAGTCGTTGACAATAAAAGCGCAGTTAATATTTCCCTGAGATAATAAATATGTGTAATTGCTCACATTTAAATACTTGCTGTTTCTATGAAAGTGTGAAACAGTGTTAATGTAAGAATGTAAATAATCTTTGATGTGAGAATCACAAACTTTTTTTTTTTTTTTTTTTTTTTTTACATTGTTATCCTACTTGTATATTTTTATGTTAATGTTCTAAAAGTTCTATTAAAATTGTAATGTCTAAGTGACAAGTAAATTCAATTATAAATTTTCATGTATATGTATTTGAAATTGTAATGTTTATTGACAAGTCCTATGTCATTTCGATGATGTACTAGAAGGACGCTAATAAATTGAATTGAATTGAATTGAGCATTAGGTGGACGCATTTTGGCCTGCTCACCAACACAATGATATGTGTTTCTGTGTCTCCAGTTACTATAGTACTGATGGTCATTGTTCTGTCTTTGTCAGTTTCTCTGATGTCCGAAATTTCGTCCTCTGTAATTTTGCTTATCAGAGGGCCCATTGAGGGGAAACCTTCATTGTTGTTTCTTTGTCGCGCCTGGAAGTTGCTGTTAAAATTATTGTTCTGTCCCCTCTTTCGGCCACGAGATGCTTGTTTTTGAAAAACGAGTTTGAGCTCCCAGAGGAGGCTCTTGAACTCTCCTGTATTAGTGCCACATGTTCCAATGAGTGTGTGTTGGTAGTTGCTGGGCAGCTTAGAGAAGCAAAATTTTATAATTGCAGTCTTACTGTGTGGCACATCTAATAATTATTTTCTTTTATAGGCCTTTTGTATCACAATACTTCAAGGTGTGGACACAAAACAATATCTTGTTTACTGTGACATTGCAGTTTTTGAGACTAGTACATCCTGAAAAATGCATCCGCAAATTCCTCATCCATCGGCACATCGCTGTTACCCTGTGCATTTTTTCTGCAGCCTTGTCTTCTGTACATCCATAAACGAATTCCAGTTTCACCTATAATGGCCATGACACTGTTAATGCATGAGTGAATTGCAATAACGAGATTTTGTGGTGAAGCAATCCTCCTCCATTTTCCCGGAAATAAGTGCCTGTAGTCAAATTTCTGTCCCCCCCCCCCCCCCTTCTCGTGTTTTCATTTAATACTTTTTATTTATTTATTTTCTTAGCATCTTTGTATATCATCATTATAAAAATGATATAGGATTTGTCATACATTGACTTACATAGAAAATAGGACATGAAAAGATTTACAATTATATGTCCATAAATAAAATATTATTACATATAACATGAAACCATATGTGTAACGACATTCATAATATGCTAAATTAGAATAGTAGAAGACTACAATTTAGTTTTCAATGAGCATTTTGGGTCATTATGATGTAGGAAATAAGCTACTGTATATTGAATGCTGGTGATTTAAGTATTCCTTGACACTATAAAAACTCTTACTAATTAACATTTTTAAGTTCTTTTTTGAATATTTGGAATTTTGGTATACTTTTAATTTCAATTGGTAGTGCACTAAATAAGATTTTTGGCTGATAAAGAACACTTTTTTGATACATAGCTTTTGTGTGACTTTCTCTATGAAAGTCATCTCTATTTCTTGTTTTGCAGTAATGAACTTGTCTGTTTAACAAAGAATGTTCCTGGTGTGCCTTCATAAAACATATACTTTCATAAAACATATACTTTCATAAATATAGAGTCATGATTTGTAGTTCCTTGAAAACTTTTTTACATGATTCTCTGTGTGTCATACCTCTGATTATCCTTATCGCCCTCTTTTGAAGCACAAACGAGTGTTTGGCTGAACTGGTATTCCCCCAAAATATGATACCATATCTTAGTGTGCTATGTATGAGTGCAAAGTATGAACATAACACTGCATCAACACTACATGAAAGGATTGCAGTTTTGTGTGTGAGTCATGTTTGCATGAGTGGGTGTATGTGTGTCTGCAGTCTCAGGCAACTGAAATCACACTCAGTGGTGTCAGTTGTCTGAGACTGCAGTTGTGTGTGCAAGTTGCATTTGCGTGTGTGTGTGTGTGTCTGTCATCTATTGCTGATGAAGGCCTTAACAGACGAAATTTTGTTGTACCTATCTGCGACTCAGCATCTTTACTATATAGTGAGTAGCTACTTTCCATTTCATAATATTGTTACCTGATTGTTTCACTGGGTGACAGTATTATTTTTACCTAACACTGATTTCAGTGTAGGTTTGTCTTGGTCTGATGGAAATTTGATATCAGTTCTGACAAAACGTTAACTCCAACCATTCTTCGTATAAACAGAATGTAATCTGTCGTGCAGACTAGCAATACATTTTTTAGCTATTCCTCACAGAAATTATGAGTGTTTTACCTTACAGGTAACACTATTATGAAAAGGAAAGTAGCTACTCACCATATAGCAAAGCTGCTGAGTCGAGAGATAGGCACAACAAAAAGACTGTCACAATTAAAGCATTTGTCTGTTAAGGCCTTCATCAACAATAGATGATAGACAGACAGACACATACACTCATACACACACACACACACACACACATACACACACACACACACTCACTCACTCACTCACTCACTCACTCACACACTCATGCAAATGCAACTCGCACACACAACTGCAGTATCAGACAACTGACACCACTGAGTGTGATTTCAATTGCCTGAGACTGCAGACACACACACACCCACTCATGCAAACATGACTCACACACACACAACTGCAGTCTCAGGCAACTGAAACCACTGTGTGTGTGTGTGTGTGTGTGTGTGTGTGTGTGTGTGTCATCTATTGTTGATGAAGGCCTTAACAGACAAATGTTTTAATTGTGAGAGTCAATTTGTTGTGACTATCTGCGACTCAGCATCTTTGCTATATGGTGAGTAGCTACTTTCCTTTTCATAATATTGTTACATTACATGCTGGATAAGGTGTTAACATTTCCAGTGGATTTATAACCTCCTTTTATCCCTGGCATCCAGGCTTACTACCCATCAAGAATAGACTGGAGCAGTAAGCAAAATTGTTTCCAGACAGACTCCAAGATACAGTGGAGTAAGAAACATAGAACTGTTTCCATACTTTTTGGCACTGTCTCCAATGTCTATGCCACTAGCATTGCACAGAGCAATAGTGAATGTGATATTACTCTGTACAGCGTTAAGTGTGTTGTTATAGAGTTGTCATCAGATTGAGAGTTCAATGCAGTGTTAATTTTTGAAAATCTGCAATTTGATGACATGAAAGCAATCCTGTAAGATTAAAATTGATATAAATTATTTTCAAATTCAACACAAAATAACTACAACGTTCAATTCTCAAAAACCAACAGCATTACTAGATTACTGTAAAATGTGTGTAGCAACTACCCAAGAATTTTGAAAATATACATCAACACTGAGAATACAATGCAGTGCACTTTTATAAACGTAAAGCGTGTCATGGAAACCATCCAGCATATGATACACTTATGTATACAGATTTTATATGGAACTGTCTAATGAATCCCTATAGAGCTCACCCATCAGAACACTTTGCATGTCATATTCCAACACAGTAAACCACTTCGACAAAGCGAGCTATTTCTGGTCTACATTCCCCTATACAACTACCCTTCTAGTAGTAACTAGCTAGGAGATGTCCAAATCAGGAACACATTCCATCAGCTATTTATAGATAGTATACATCCCCCAACACTATGTAAAGTCTGCAAATACATTATTCACTCACCCAGACTGTAAAATAATAAACCACTGAGCAGGGTAATGGTATTTCTATGATGTCACTCAACAGGTACTAACCAACATGTTTCTGAGTTTAGAATTAAAGATGGAGCTCCAAGATGGCAATCCTTGATTTCATCAGTGACATTAGTATCCAAAATAGCAATCCAGGTGATCCAAAATGTCATCAATGATGTCAGAATCTAAGACGGCTTACCTGGGGATAGAGGCACAGTCCAAAATAGCTGCTCCAATTTCTGTGCTGCTGTGGTTGTGTCCCCTGCCACTCACCCTCAGTTTTCAGGCTTATAAACCATGAAGTTTATCTACCACTTGTGTTCACCTCCTCAACACAGTCACAGGATTATGCGGCATAGAATGGGGTGACAATCTTGAGTGGCATGCATTCATACTTTAATTCCAATCTGTTTGATATGTATAATTTCAGTTATAAATGATTGTGATTTGTCATGTATGCTTCTTCTGCTCTAAAGTGTCTAAAATACCTCAATTTGTTGGTGGGGTGAGGAGTTCAGCTGAAAAACACTTTGAAATTGGGTGGTACATTTAAAGCTATCTGCTTGGTAAATTTCTCAAGTTCATCTCTGTCAAAGCTGGAAAACCATTTCTCCTACATGAGGATGACAATGAGACAGCAGGAGGAATACTATATGAAATAGGAAAGAAAGTATCTGAAGACCTACAATCATACCATATACAGTGGAATTAGCTGACAATAAAATTGGTGTTCTGATGGAGCAACTGTCAGGACTGTCAAAGTAGCTCTCGTTTCTTCTTGCATGCACTTCATCAACTGTAAATTAGTAGGACTGTATCCTTGCCTTGCCCCTTTTCAGTCCAAGCCTCTTACTCTTGAACTTATGTTCTTATTATTGCCTATATATTCTGCTATGTATTGTTTATTAAAATTCATTCCCTATACTTAAGGCTTATTTTTCTTACAATTTCAAACATCAGTTTACTACCTCATTAGCAATCTACTCTCCTGACAGCTGAATGCATCATAGATTCTGCCCACCACCGTGAGAGTGTGAAAGGGAGTATACTTGATAATAGTAATATGTTGGAAGCTGTATCAGAAAAGACCTTTCAGGGTAATGTAGATCAGTAATCATGCTGCAAAAAGTTTTAAGTCTCTCTCCCACCCTTCCTCCTCCCCTTTGACCTGTCAGTCATTTAGTATGTAGCAATGAACAACGACATTCTGTAATAATGTAGGTGAGAATGAGTGGAAGCTAGCTCAGAATCCCTCAGAACCTGTTTTTTTTTCTTTTTTTCCCTCATATTTTAGAACGTTCAAAGCAACTTTTAAGTCAATAGAAAATAATTTTTTGAAAACTCTACAGTGATGTTACCCCTAAAAATTATGCAAGAAGAAGGCTTGTGATGTTTGATGTAAAATAATGTGATGTATATGACATAAGGGTTGGCCATTTTGAATTCCCCACCAAACTTAAACTTATGGTGACAACTGTATAAACAGTGACATCAGGGGGTAAAACCCTTGAACTCTATAAGTGATGTGACTGCTATAAATAGCCATAATGTAAGAGTGAATAATAGCTTGTGGAAAACTTTGTAGGTGGGTCAGCAGACTGGTTACTTCCTTTTGTCTAGGCATGATGGAGTCTGACATTAGAAAGACTGTACCAGTATCCCAGACCAACCATCTTGGATTCTGTATTTAAGACCACAGCCTTACTTCCACAGTGATATTAGGGGAAATCCCAGAGGCCAAGTTTAGTTCACGCATTCAAGAATATCTTGCAAAGTTATCTCTATTACTAATGGAAAAGGATCTCTCATGACAGCTGAGGTCTCCGAAATAAACAGTAGCAATGCCAATATTGTATTAGGTACTGAAAGCTGGTTGAAACCAGACGTTTAAAACAGTGGAATTTTGAACTCAGATTGGACAATATTTAGGAAGGATAGGACTGATGCTATGGGAGGTGGTGCCTTCATTGCACTTAAAAGCTGTTTAAACGCAGTTGAGATCGATACTGGGTCGGACTGCGAAATAGTCTGGATAAAGCTGTCAATCAGACAAGAATTGACCATTGTATTAGGATGTTTTTAGAGACCACCAGCATCCACAACAAACATCGCAGAACGTCTCAGGGAAAGTCTTGAGTACATAGAAAGTAAACATCCAAATTATCCATTAGTTATAGGTGGGGACTTTAATCTAGCTTCCATTGACTGGGAAAATTACACATTTATCACAGGGGGCAGAAGCAAAGATTCATGTGAAGTTATTCTAGGAGCGCTCTCAACATACAGCCTTGAGCAATTGGTTAGAAAACCAACTCGAGATGGGAGCATATTAGATATATTGGCGACAGACAGACCCGATCTTTTTGAGGAAGTTAATCTAGAAGAAGGTATTAGTGACCAAAATGTTGTTGTGGCTTCTCTGTCAGTGGAAGTTGCAAAAAAACCAAAGAAATGGCGTAGAATTTTCTTGTTTGGGAAAGCAAATAAAAGTGTCATTAATGAATATTTTCGTAGTCAGCTTCAAGCATTCACCATGGGACACAAAGATACTGAGCATCTTTGGTCGGAATTTAAAGGTATTGTCCACCATGTGCTAGAGAAGTATGTGCCTAGCAAAAGTGTAGGGGAGGGAAAGGATCCACCTTGATACAACAAACATATTAGGAAATTGCTGGGAAAGCAGAGAATTTTGCACAGTCATTTTAAACGTAGTCACTGCCCTGCTGACAAACAGAAATTATGTGAAATGAAAGTAGCTGTCAGAAGGATAATGAGAGATTCTTTTAATGAATTTGAAAGCAATATTTTATTTGCAGATTCTAAAAATAACCCCAAAAAATTTTGGTCGTATGTAAAATCTATGAATGCTACAAATAATTCAATACCTTCTCTTGCTGACAGTATGGGTAATATAACTGATGATGATAAACAGAAGGCCAAAATTCTAAACCTAGCCTTCAAAAACTCGTTTATGGTAGAGGACTGCAGCACCATTCCCCCTTTCAATTACGAACAAATGAAAGGATGACTGACATAGTGTTTTGTGTATCTGGGATTGTAAAACAGTTAAGATCCTTAGACACCAGGAAGGCATCTGGCCCAGATGGTATCCCTGTAAGATGTTGACTATGCTACAAATATAGCACCATTCTTGTCCATCATCTATCAGAGATCATTGGAACAGCGGAAAATCCCACGGGACCGGAAGAAGGCTCGGCTCGTAGTAATCTACAAAAAGGGTAGAAAATTGGATGCACATAATTACCAGCCAATTTCACTGACATCGATTTGTTGTAGAATCATGGAACTATTTTGTGCTCAGACATAATGATCTTTATAGACTCTGAGAAGCTCATCTGCAGAAACCAGCACAGTTTTGGGAAACAGCGGTCATGCGAGACATAGCTGGTCCTCTTTGTGCATGATATACAACAGGCTCTAGATACCGGCTCCCAGGTTGATGCCATATTTCTTGACTTTCGAAAGGCATTCAACTCAGTTCTTCATTGTCGCTTGCTACAATAAGTGTGTGCTTATGATCTATCTGATGACATATGCGGTTGGATAGAAAGTTTTCTAACAGACAGGAAGCAGTATGCCGTCCTGAACCGGATGACTTCAACAGAAACAAGCGTAACTTCAGGTGTGCCCCAGGGCAGCATAATAGGTCCTCTGCTTTTTATGATTGACATAAACAATCTGGCTGAGGGTATTGACAATGGCCTTAGACTGTCTGCCGATGATGCTGTAGTCTACAGGAAAGTAGTATCACATGAAAGTTGTGAGCAAATCAATGAGGATTTGCAGAAAATAATTGCGTGGTGTAATGACTGGCAGTTATCTCTCAATATTAGTAAGTGTAACCTACTGCATATAACAAGACAAAAATCCCCATTAATGTATGAGTACAAAATAAATGCCCAGTATTTGGAAGCAGTAATGTCCGTCAAGTATCTGGGTGTGACTATTTGAAATGATCTCAAACAGAATGATCAGATTACACAAGTAGCGGGTAAGGCAAACTCTAGATTGTGGTTTATTGGTAGAATTCTGAAGCGATGCAGTCCTTCAACAAAGGAAATAGCTTACAATACGTTAGCTCGTCCAGTCTTGGAGTATTGTTCCTGTGTATGGGATCCTTACCAGTTGGGTCTGATTCAAGAGATTGAGAAGGTCGAAAGAAGAGCGGCAAGATTCATGACTGGTACGTTTAGCCATTGCGAGAGCATTACAAATCTCATAGAAAGTTTGAAGTGGGACACACTTGCAGATAGATGGCACGCTAAACAGAAGGGGCTGCTCACTAAATTCCGAAATCCGATCTTCACTGAGGATGTAGAGCATATATTATTACCACCAACTTTCAAATCATGCAATGATCACCATTCAAAGATAAGGGAAATAAGAGCTCATAATGAGGCGTTCAGACAGTCGTTTTTCCCTTGCGCTATCCGTGAGTGGAACATAGGAGGGGAAATACGACTTTGGCGCGAACTGTGCCCTCCGCCACGTGCTGCTTGGTGGCTAGTGGAGTATATATGTAGATATGTAGATGTAGATGTAGATCTCTATCACCTGGTGTTCAATGAACTCCCCAAAAATATAATTTCGTGTTTAAAAATATATTCTGCTGGGTGATCAAGAAGTCAGTATAAATTTGAAAACTTAATAATCCATGGAATAATGTAGATAGAGAGGTAAAAATTGACACACATGCTTGGAATGACATGGGGTTTTATTAGAACAAAAAAAAGAAGAACAAGGTATTGCCAGACGCATGAAGGATCTCTTGCGCGCGGTGTTTGTTTGGTGATGATCGTGTGCTCAGCCGCCACTTTCGTCATGCTTGGCCTCCCAGGTCCCCAGACCTCAGTCCGTGCTATTATTGGCTTTGGGGTTACCTGAAATCATGATTGACCGACATCTCTAGTCATGCTGAAAGACAACATCCGACACCAATGCCTCACCATAACTCGGGACATGTTTTACAGTGCTGTTCACAACATTATTCCTCGACTACAGCTATTGTTGAGGATTGATGGTGGACATATTGAGCATTTCCTGTAAAGAACATCATCTTTTCTTTGTATTACTTTGTTATGCTTATTATTGCTATTCTGATCAGATGAAGTGCCATCTGTTGGACATTTTTTGAACGTTTGTATTTTTTCGGTTCTAATAAAACCCCATGTCATTCCAAGCCTGTGTATCAATTTGTACCTCTGTATCTACATTATGCCATGATTTATTCAGTTTTCAAATTTATACTGACTTTTTGATCATCCGGTATTATAACTGCTTGCCTTAATGAAAAGTTCTCTACATGGCACTGTTAAAATCCCCAATGTTCTGAGCAGAACTTTGCAATGATTACTATTTTTGGCTATGACCCTTCTGACAATTTTCTGCAGTTTGAAACCTGTGTTGATATTTTGTACTTTAGTCATTGGGAAGAAGTCTGTAGATAATAACTGTGTGCACTTAAGAACTGTATGTAATTAAAAGTCACCAGCCTTTTTTTTTACACACTGATGACAAGACTCTAAGGGGAAAGTATGCTGATGAGATTCTTTTGGCAAGTATATTTGTGTTCACACCTTTTCAACTGTCAATCAGTATTTGTTCCAATAAATTTTGCATTTATAATTGTCTAAGAGGTGCAGTCTATATTCAGTAATGTAATGTTTGTGCTCAAACTGAATTTCATGGCACTTATTTTCTTCATGTTTAAAATAAATTTATTCCATATTGACCAATTTCAAACGTTTTTGAGGATTCCATTTGTCTTCTGTGCGAGGGTTTTGCCTATTTTTAAAGTGTTGTTGATTATTTTTCCGTGTAACTAACATTACTGGACAAATCATCAATATATATCAGGAACAGTATTGGTTCTAATGTGCTACCTCAAGGAACTAACACATGAAAGTGTTTGGTTGTGATAAGTGTTTCTGCTCTTTGTAATCTTTCTGCTTCATATGATCAAAGCCTGCCCCCAGTAGCTGAGTGGTCAGCGTGACAGAATGTCAACCCTAAGGGCCCAGGTTTGATTCCTGGCTGGGTCAGAGATTTTCTTCGCTCTGGGACTGGGTGTTGTGTTGTCCTAATCATCATCATTTCATCCCCATCTACACACAAGTCCCAAAGTGGCAGCAAATCGAAAGACCTGCAACTGGCGAATGGTCTACCCAACGGGAGGCCCCAGTCACATGTATGATCAAAACCAACAGTTAACTGCATCTCTTATTCCTTATGATTCTTGTTTATTTAATAGATTCTTTTGGTCAGCAGTATCAAAAATGTTGGAAAGAGCAAAGAATATGTTTGTTACCACACTTATCAAGACTGTCAAGTACCACTACTTTATGTTCTACTGTAAATGAATCTATATGTTATAATGGTACTACTTCCCAAAATTTCAAGTCAACTTTATGATATCAGTCCATTATCATACACTGTCTTATAGTGAAGTGGGTGTCATATAGTTCTATATCCCTAAAGTCAATATCGGTAAATGTAACATTCCAGATTCATCTTCTAGTATATTCCTAATTGTTAATTAACTGACACCATTAATCAGAACCTGTGCCTGTGGCAAAATAGTCATCAATTCATAAAATTTTAGTGATCATTCTGTAACAATAAATAATTAGAGACGGCAGAAATGTCAGCTTGAAAAATCAATACTTCTAATTAACAAAATGGTGATTTAAAAATCTGATAACAGAAAAGCTAATTACTTTCATGAAACAGCTTAAAAGTTATTACCAAGCAACGTATTTTTGTTCATTATTTATTTTTGTGTCCTTCTTTGTAATTAATATTCTTTGCAATTACATTTCTAATTAACTCTCCATTGTTTACACCAACCAGCTTTCTGATTTCTAGAATTTGAAGCTATTTTTATGAGTTTTACATATGTAATCAGATAAAGCATAAGTTCTGTACTGTCAATAAATGTTAGTAACAAAATCCATACTGTAACTAATTGTGAAACTAAAATAATATGAAAGACATTATTGTAATTAAAGTTTGGATTGATTTTCACATTTAAAACCACAGATCATACTGTAAAAATTATGTCATTCGATTTTGTATTTTATACCATATTCGACTGTATTATCAGTTCATTCAGATTTTGTAAGTTTTAATTATAACATTGATATTGTACCAAATTGATAATGGGTCATTTTGAAATTCATTGTTAAAATTCTATGTAAAGAAATGCAGTAGTGCTGCCTTGTCTCAGTTTTTGTCTCATTTTCTTGTTTTTTATTGTGACAGGCTCAGTGTTTTGTCTTGATGTCATTTGGACAGTCAGTCATTTGGTAATGCTGTTTATATCATGTGGAGAACAAATAAACAATCATAAAATTGAAAATACACCTGAATCTTTTATTTAAATAGTTTCCATATGCAAATACAGAAGCAGGCAAATTTCAAAAGAAGAATTCAACAAGGTGGAGGCAGCAACAAAAACAACAGGTTATGTATCATTTTAGTGTAACTTCCATTCATCTCGATACTTCTCAGAGTGTTAAAGACTGTGTTAATTACAGTAGAAATATTTCTTAGACCATATCAGCTTGACTTTTGGATATTTATTATTAAAGAGAGGGTGGCAGAGTTACAACTTCCACTACTTCAGAACCCAAACTGTGGTATACTAACAATGTTTTATTTATTCAAGTAATTAATTAATTTGCCTTTTGTAACTGAATATATTATTTTTGATGATGATCTGGATAGGGACGTTGGCTTATACTTCTCTGTGCCATCTTTCCTTGCAAGGCATCAGACGGATGCCATATTCCTTGACTTCTGGAAAGCGTTTGACTCGGTGCCCCACTGCAGACTCCTAAGGTACGAGCATATGGGATTGATTCCCAAATATGTGAGTGGCTCAAAGACTTCTTAAGTAATAGAACCCAGTACATTGTCCTCGATGGTGAATGTTCATCGGAGGTGAGGATATCATCTGGTGTGCCCCAGGGAACTGTGGTAGGTCCGCTGTTGTTTTCTATCTACGTAAATGATCTTTTGGATAGGGTGGATAGCAATGCGAGGCTGTTTGCTGATGATGCTGTGGTGTACAGGAAGGTGTCGTCATTGAGTGACTGTAGGAGGATATAAGACGACTTGGACAGGATTTGTGATTGGTGTAAAGAACGGCAGCTAACTCTAAATATAGATAAATGTAAATTAATGCAGATGAATAGGAAAAAGAATCCCGTAATGTTTGAATACTCCATTAGTAGTCTAGCGCTTGACACAGTCACATCGATTAAATATTTGGGCATAATATTGCAGAGCGATATGAAGTGCGACAGGCATGTAATGGCAGTTGTGGGGAAGGCGGATATTCGGTTCATTGGTAGAATTTTGGGAAGATGTGGTTCATCTGTAAAGGAGACCACTTATAAAAACCTAATACGACCTATTCTTGAGTACTGCTAGAGCATTAGGGATCCCTACTAGGTTGGATTGAGGGAGGACATAAAAGCAATTCGGAGGCGGGCTGCTAGATTTGTTACTGGTAGGTTTGAACATCATGCGAGTGTTACAGAAATGCTTCAGGAACTCGGGTGGGAGTCTCTGGAGGAAAGGAAGCATTCTTTTTGTTAATCACTACTGAGGAAACTTAGAGAACCAGCATTTGAGGCTGACTGCAGTACAATTTTACTGCCACCAACTTATATTTCACAGAAGGACAACAAAGATAATATAAGAGAGATTAGGGCTCGTACAGAGGCATATAGGCAGTCATTTTTCCCATGTTCAGTTTGGGAGTGGAACAGGGAGAGAAGATGCTAGTTGTGGTACAAGGTACCCTCTGCCACGCACCGTATGGTGGATTGCAGAGTCTGTATGTAGATGTAGATGTAGATGAACTCCTCATCATCTCCCCCACCCCCCCCACCCCCCACCCAAATCTCAGATTTAGTGGCAAGAGGTTCCAATGGACAGCCCATCAAAAACTGAAAACAGTTCAAGCATGAAAACAGCAGAATGTGCACTGCACTGTGAAAAAAAAGCAAAATAGAAACAGTGCATGGTCCAAGAAGAAGAAGTGCAATATAGAGTAAATGGGAAGAGAAATGGTGTTGTGGTTAAGTGGTTACAGTGTTAGCCCCCAAGTGGGCGAGCTGAGTTCAAACCTCTTTTTTTCTTTCTCTCTCTCTTTTTTGTTTTTTTGTTTTTTTTTTTTTTTCACTGTTTGCTTTATTCAAATTTGTGTCTGGTCTGTGTCATGGTATAGTGGTGTAATGTCTGTTTGCAGCTTTAAAATATGAACTGCAAATGTTTGATAACAAGGCAACAAATCAATCGAATCCTCCACCAGAAAACATGTCTGGTGTCTCATACATGGCCTTAGTGACAATACGTGTGTCATATAATAGGAATCTCTTATCAATGCATCTGTTACAGCCAAAACCCCTTATCTAGTTAGAATGCATTCTTACTAGTTAAAACTGGTTTATACTGAGCACTTCGTCAAAATGCATATTGCCTAAGTAAAACTAGTTTTAACTGACTTTCACTTTTGAGCAGCAGTAAATTCTAATTGTAACTAAGGCTATCAGTATCAACTAGTTTTAACTAGTAAGAACACATTCTAACTAAACTAGACAGAACTAGTTTTCACTAAATTTATTTAGGGGCAAATATTAAAATTTATTTAGGGGCAAATATTAAAATTTATTTAGAGGCAAATATTAAAATTTATTTAGGGGCAAATATTAAAATTAAGAGCAACTACATGTTGATTTAAATAAAATCAGCATTTTTGTATTGTGCAATGCAATATTTATTGAGAATATTGATCATATATCTAAGTCATTAATATTACCTACAGCAATACAAAAAAAAACCATACACTGAAGAAACATTTTAAGGAACATTACAGAGCCATATTAACAGTACTAGTTACGAAAGTTGAAACAAAATAATCATACAGTAAAAGTATATTAATTACTCAAACATTTGACAAAAGTTGCTACAGTCTTAATAAAATGGAAATGTGGCAAAAAATTTAACAATTAAATTTGGTTATTTGTTATTACAAGGCAAACTGTCATGACATGTTGAGTTAAAAAGGTTTCCTTTTTTTCCTACAAAAGCACATTTATGAAATACATTCCTTCTTACACACACAGCAACAAATCCTTGTCCTGATCCTAAGGCTGCCATCTTGGCAGTAGTTCTTAATGATACCTTTGTCTGTGGCACATCTTCCAGCACCAAGAATTTCTCTTTGGACACGTCGGATTCAGATCTGGGAGAGAACTTTTAGTTAGCTTGTTTAAAAGGCGATTAGGTACTTAATACGTATTATAAAACATATTACAATTTAAGTATTAAAACTTAAAATATTAATTAATTACTTGAATAGTTAGTAACATTTTCAGAGCATTAAATCAATGAAGTAAGGAATATGTCTGACATTTGTCCTTAATTATTGAAATCAATTCAGAAATACATACCTGCAATACAGTTTGTCGAGTATCACATATTTCATTCCAATCTTGTGCAAGCCCTATTCGTTTTTATGAAGAACAACTCCAGTAATATTGGAGAGATCTGCTTTTGCTCTGTCGATAACAGGAATCGGTATAATTATATTGTCACTGATTTCTACAGTGGTGTGAATTGAATCTGAAGCCATCTTCATTCTTTTGACCTGTTTCGTCAGGTTTTCATGAGCGTTTTCTCTAGCTGTTCGTATTTGAGATTGTCATTTCATAATAGCTTCAGCTTCTGGGTCTTCGTGACAGGCTGGAGTTATTTGAGGCTCTGAACTTCTACTAGCTATGGCTTCTGGATTCTTTTGATTGGCTGCTGCTGTTGTTGGAGACTGTATACTTGTACTGGGCAAAGCTTCTGCATCTTCTTGTCTGGCTGCAGCTGTAATCTGTCCATTGCTACTAGCCATAACCGCTACCTCCTCTGGGTTGTGTGATAGTTCCAGTTCATTGAATGTCTCATTTACTGCTTCTACCACATTAATTTTATTTAAAGCCTCTTTAACATCATCTTCATCTTCTATCTCCTTAATAACATCTAGAGGCAAACTTGAAGTTATAAGCTCTAATCGTAGTTCTGTGCCAAACATAGCTTTGTAAGGTGTTTGCTTGATACCAGAATGATATGCCCAATTTTTCATAAACTGTACAAAGCAAAGACTGTTTGACCAGTTTGTGGTAATATTGTCTTGCATTCATGAAGCCAATATTTTTTCAATGTCTTGGTTGGCACATTCAACAGAACCTTGGCTTTGGCTGTACCTCGGTTTTTGTGAACCAGTTTACACTCAGGCCAAAATACAGCCAGCTCGTTTGACATACTCTGCCACGGTCAGAGTGTAAAATACAAGGAGCACCAAATGTCAAAAATATATCTGCTAAATGGTGTTCCACTTCCTCTGCTGTCTTGCTTTGTAGTGCATGTAACAAAACAAATTTTATCAAGTGGTTCTGATACACCATTATATACTTAAATCCATGATCTTCTTGAGTTGGCATCTCGATCAGACCAACTTGGTAATAACTGTTCGTTTCTGAATTAAGTATAGGTTTCGAAACATGCCCCCTTTTCTTAATGCTACTTTTGCACTGACAAGTTTCACACATAGACAGATAAATGTTTATCATCTCCACTGCATATTTTCTTGAATGAAGTTTCAACCTTTAATCTGTCTTGATCTCCATGACCGACAGCCTGATGAGCTGCTTCAGTAAAGTCGAAAATATCTTCGACACATAAGAAGTACTTCACAGGCTCTTTTCTTGTCATTAACTTCCTGGTCCCACAAATATTAATAACCTTGAATTGATTTAATCTTCTGTACTGCTTCTGTGTCTTTTTCTCAGCTGATTGTGCGTCTTCAATTTTGTCCACCAATTTATCATAAGATTCTTTTGTCATAAAATTGTAGTGGTTTTCTCTTTTGTTGTGTTCTTCAATCTGTAACATCTTCTCATAAATTCTTCTTTCCATCACCTTTCTTGATTTAGATCTGGCATGATAAATATGTACAAGCTGATCTGCATGTGCTTAACCCTTCGACCGTGTTGTTTGCTGTGGCGAAAGGCGCCCAGTGGCAGGCTACTGTTGGCCACTGCAGTGCTGCTCAGGCGGGGAGTTATGGCACCTAGAACTGTTCCCGCATGTGTAATTCTTTCTGCGCCTCTAGCACTTATTGTAGCGGCACATATTTGACACACTTATGCGTGATTTTTGTGGGGGGCAAGTGATTATCTAACAACTGAATACCTAACAATTAGAAGGTTTTCACAGTAGTAATGCTGTTGGAGAATTAAAAATTATTTATTATTAATTTTTATATAATGAGGAAGGGTTTTAGTGGTAGATCTAAAGGAAACACAGTTTCTTGAAGAATATTTATCAGAAATGACTCTTTGTATGGTATAGCTCAAAGTGTGCTATTGCACACATTCCAACATCACACTCTTCACAATACTCATGTGTTCCTCTTCTTATGTTTTTCCCATTGTCATCCACTTTGCAGCAACACTCACCATTTTCATGTTGGCGCCTTCTTGTTTTCAATATCTGGAGTGTGTCTGGATGTATGATCAATATTACAATAAATATTGCATTGCACAATACAAAAATGCTGTTTTTTTAATTCAATCAACATGTAGTTGCTCTTAATTTTAATATTTGCCCCTAAATAAATTTAGTGAAAACTAGTTCTGTCTAGTTTAGTTAGTATGCGTTCTTACTAGTTGAAACTAGTTGATACTGATAGCTTTAGTTACAACTAGAATTTACTGCTGATCAAAAATGCAAATCAATTAAAACTAGTTTTAACTAAGCAAAACGCATTTTGATGAAATGGCTCAGTAAAAGCTAGTTTTAACTAGTAAGAATGTGTTTTGACTGAAAACGGGTTTTGACTGTAACACATCTAATTTGTATGAGCAATAAGTGAGTGAGATGTGTGCCTCCTTGCCTGTTGTAAGTATTCGTAAGAATGTGAATGTGCTCACTCCCGAGAAGATGATGAAAACGTAATAGTTTGTCACATAAGCTACAACAAAGGAACAGAGCAGTTTCACAATCACACAGTTTCTCTGTGCTCTGTCAAAACATATGTTTTTAACATTTTTAAGTTGCATTCTGTGTTGGAAGTCTTGACTCTTCAATTCTTTGTTGTAACATGGCTCACACGCTTTTATTTACTGTTTTCATTTTTGTGAGATGTCTATGTGGCATCTCACCTGCTCTCAGTATTCATCATATTTACTTATGACAGTACCATTTTCTTACCACATGACTGATGTTCTACATCAAATGTATAGTATGACAACTGCCAAAACTACAGAAAGAGAACAAATGTCTCAATGACCAGATGTACAGTGCATAATGTGAAAAAGTAAAGGAGTTTGCAACATGGTTCACCTGCTTGGCAGTCCATCACCATGACCATTTGCCCATGACACTGTTGCTGTTTCAGGCTGCACTTTATTGCACTTCTTGTTCTTGGACTATTCACTGTTTCTATTTTGCTTTTTTTCTTACAGTTCAGTACACCTGGCATGCTTGATCTGTGTTCAGTTTTTGACAGGCTATCCACTGGGCCATCTTACCACTAAAGTTTCCCTTGTTAGTAGCAGCACAATTCTTACCTGTTTTTACTGTATAGAAAGTTTCCTAATGTGCATAACTCATCAAGATAACTTGTATACGCATTATACATTGTTGCAGACAGTTTTTGTACAGTTTTACTGATGTTATTGGGATAATTTGTGTAGGAAGTAGAACAGGCATGTTCTGCAATGTGGAAGGCATGATTATTGATGTTAAGTTAACATTTGTTGAGGACACTGTTGCTACAAGAAAATAGTCATACAAACGATTGCACTGTCACAAAACATTTCCTGTTGTGGGAGCAACTACATACTCACTGAACATGATCTGTCGCATGAGCAAACATTGAAAACATTGCACACAATTTGTCACTGGGGTAATCACTGCAATTGCTGATGGATTCCACAGTCATGTGACCACTGAAGATACTACACAAACTGTCACTTGTGTAACCACTGAAATCAAAGCGTACATTGTTGCACAAGGGACCACTGATAGCACTACACAATTCATTGCTTGGCCAGCCACTGAAATCACAGTGTATCCTATTTCACAACCGACTACTGATAACACTACATAATCTGTCAATCGGGTGATCACTGAAATTGCAGCACCATGGCAGCACAGATAATGAAACAATATATTCTTGTAAGTGTGTGTATGTGTGTGTGTGTGTGTGTGTGTGTGTGTGTGTGTGTGTGCGTGCGTGTGTGTGTAGCTATATTTGGATACAGTAATGTTGCAGCAGAGGAAAGACATCAGATTTCTCTGCTCCATAATCCTGCTAAGCTCCCAAAGTTGGGCACACAATTAGATGACATCACAGTTGTTAGGAATTGGATGTAGCTTTCACCAAGTCTATTCTTAGGGATCTGTATGTCTGCTTTTATGTTCGCTGACCTATCCACATATTAGCAACATCTCACTGTCGTCAGTGCTTTAAGCTCACAACTTGGCTAAGGCTGCTAGCCATGCTGCATTGTGGCCTGCACTGTAAATTTGCAATTTGGCCAACAGATAGTAGTACTGTTGCTGGTTGTGCCTCAAAATATTAGATGGTAGTCACCACACAGCCCTTCTTGGGAGTAACAGAGCGTGAAGACAAATTGAGCTGGCAAGCCCACCCGTCGCCCACAGCAGGATTGATGGTCTTGAATCAGAGGTGGTGCTGATTAGCGAGGTGGTGATGGTGGGGGTGAGGGGAGTGCTTAGAGGCAGGCTCAGATGGAAAGGTGTAGGCTGGCTTTATGCAGTCTAATGGCAATGTCTGAGTGCTCCGACTCACGGTAACCTCCACTGTACGGCAACCTCTTCCAACTATCTTGTGAGAACTGGGATATGGAGGTTAGAGACCAGGCCTGCCTGATTCAATCCCAGTCATTATGTATGTGGCAGTGGCCAGATGGGGTACCACGCCAAGAATCAGGTTGAGGATGGACGTGTGCAATATGGGAGTGTTACTCATCCAGGACAGCCTGTATATCAGAGAACGTGACAAATTCCCCAAGTATCCAAAGGGGCTCATTGTAAACCATCTCAGTCACTGAGTTTTTAGGTCCATCTTGAAATGTGTGTGGAGCCCAAGAAGGACAGCAAGGAGTGTAATAGTCCATACTATTTCGTGGCAAAGTAGAGAAGCCTTCAAGGTGTGATGCCATCACTCAACTAGACCATTGCTGGCTGGATTGTTTACAGTGGTGCAGTGATCATGAGTACCACAGAGTTGGACAAGCTCACTAAACAGCTAGGATTCAAATTGCCTTCCAGGATTCATGCTGATGTGGAGTGGGGAACAAAAACAAATTATCCATGTTATCATGAATTCTTGTGTTACTTTTTCAGCAAAAGATTTCAGGAATTGGTTTCACCTCTGAAAAATACGTGAAACGATTGATGATAGTTAAAAGACACCACTGGCTGTCAGAGATGGGAAGGGGCCCAACAGTGTCAATATGAACGTGGGTAAACCTCCCAGTAGCCTCAGGGATATCATCAATAGGAACATTGACACGCTGGCCAATCTTACTACATTGACAAGCAACGCAGCCACCATCCCAGCTGTGGCAATCTGTGCAGACACCAGCCAGCATGAGGCATTGGGTAACAAGCCTGATAGTGACCTTAATGCCATGCTGGCTGCCTGTTGGCAGAAAGACAATAATGGGAAAGATTGTGGATTACCAGTGGTGGTGTCACTGGACAGTTTTGTGTCTGCACCATGGTTAAAGACATGCTCCAGTCTGAGGTCAGTGTTTGGGTCATGGAAATAAGATTCCAGCTCCATATCAAACCCTTGTGCAGCAGTGAGTGGCAAAATTGAGGCAACCAAAGATCCCAGTGACTCATGACAGACAATTGACAAGAATATCGTTTGCATCCGAGATTGCTGAATGTCTGAGTTGAACTGAGAGGTATATTCCAATTGGTGTAACTTGTATGGAGTGGTGATTATTGGTCTGTTGGAAGGTATATGTGTTTGGTTTGTCTTTGGTAAATATCATAAAGTATTAGTCTCTAATGATGGATGAAACTAATGAATCGGCCCATAGCAACAAATAATCCTGAGCTAATAGTGTCGAAATGGATAAAGGTATTAGTGGATACAGGGCTGTCGTAGTGAGACTGAGTACTGAAACTCCCAAAACCACCAAAAATAATGACAAATACACTCAGAAAAGCAGATAAGAATTCGCTTGATGCCTTCTTGAGAGACAATCTCCACTCTTTCCAAATCAACAATGTAAATGTAGACCTGAGGTGGCTTCAATTTAAAGAAATAGTACCAACAGCAATTGAGAGATTCATACCAAATAAATTAACAGGTGATGGAGCTGATCCCCCTTGGTACACAAAACAGGTCAGAAACACTGTTGCAGAATCAACAAAAAAGCATGTCAAATTTAGACTAACACAAAATCCCCAAGATTGGTGATCTTTTACAGAAACTTGAAATTTTCAATCACACATTCTTATAACAGTTTCCACAATGAAACTTTGTCTCAAAACCTGGCAGAAAATTCTAAGAGATTCTGGTCATTTGTACAGCATGCTAGTGGCAAGACACAATCAATACCTTCTCTGCACAATAGCTGCAGAGATATTATCAATGACAGTGCTGCTAAAGCAGAGTTACTAAACACAGTCTTCTAAAATTCCTTCGCCAAAGAAGATAAAGTAAATATTACAGAATTGGAATCAAGAACCATTGCCAACATGAGCAACTTAGAAGTACATGTCCTCAGAGTAGTGAAGCAAGTTAAATCACTTAATAAAAGCAAGTCTTCTGATCCAGACTCGATATCAAAATTACGTTCCTTTCAGGGTATGCTGATGCAATAGCCCCATACTTAGGAATCATATACAACAGCTCACTTGACAAAAGATCCATAGCCAATGACCGGAAAATTACACAGGTCACACCAGCATTCAAGAAAGGCAATAGGAGTAATTCTCTAAATTACAGGCTCATATCATTAATGTCAGTATGAAGCAGGATTTTGGAACACTTATATTGTCTTTGAACATTATGAATTACCCCAAAGAGCATGGTCTATTGACAGACAGCCAACATGGATTTAGAAAATATCATTCTTGTGAAACACAACTAGCTTTTTACTCACATGAAATGTTGAATTCTATTGACAAGGGATTTCAAATTAATTCCAAATTTCTAGATTTCCAGAAGGATTTTGATGCTGTACCTTACAGAATATCCTCTCAGTTATGTGACTGGATTTGTGATTTCCTGGCAGAGAGGCCACAGTTAGTAGTAATTGACAGAAAGTCATTGAGTAAAATAGAAGTGATTTCTAGTGTTCCCCAACATAATGTTGTAGACACTCTGCTATTCCTTAACTGTTTAAACAATTTAGGAGACAATTGAGCAGACATCTTAGGTTGTTTGCAGATGATGCTGTAATTTATCATCTAGATAAGATCAAGAGGATCAAAATAAATTGCAAAATGATTTGGAAAAGATATATGTATGGTGCAAAAATTGGCAGTTGACCATAAATAATGAAAAATGTGAGGTCATTCACATGAGTGCAAAAAGGAATCCATTAAACTTCAGTTTCATGATACAGTAATCAAATCTAAAGGTTGTAAATTCAACTAAACACCTAGAAATTACAATTACAAACAATTTAAGTTGAATAGAACATATAGAAAACGTTGTGGGGAAGATGATCGAAAGACTGCAATTTCTTGGCAGAATGCTTAGGAGCTACAACAGATCTACTAAAAAGATTGCCTACAATATGATTGTCCTTCTTTTGGAGTGCTGCTCTGTGGATTGGGATCCTTAGAAGATACGATTCAGGGAGTAAGTCAAGAAAGTTCAAAGAAGGGCAGCACATTTTGTATTATCAAGAAATAGGGAAGAGAGAGTTGTGGACATGATTCAGGATTTTGGATGAACATCATTAAAACAAAGGCATTCATTAAGGCATGATAGTTGCTTCACAGTTACCAAGATACCTCCTCCTTCAGTATGAGGTGAAGAGAAGAGGACTAGGGCCTGTCTGAACAGTGAATGATGCCATCCTGAAGCATTACCCATAATTAAGCTTTAGAAGAAGCAGATCAAGTTGGTGCGAAATGTCATGATCTGCTGAAAAGTGAAATGCGGGGTGTGGTGTAAGTATGATAATCTGTGCTTGGACAAGCTTTAGTGCAAAGTTTTGCATAACATGGTAGAACCTGACAGCTGAGTGATCACAGCCCTTGCCAATGAAACAAGAGCTGGCAATGATGGGGTGAGCTAAAAATGTACCAAGAAACCAGCACCATTGATGGCTTGTAATCTTACCCTCCCACACATCACTATTAAAATTCTCTGTCTCTGCACAAATTTGGAAAGCTTTGAGTGGCATAAGATACGCAAAAGAAAAACCTTTTTACTTGTCTTCATTTTCTCTTCTTGTTATCTCCAGTTTTTGCATCTAGGGGTACATTCTTGTGGCTGAAATTTTGATTTAATGTTGTGGGTTCCTGATGACTAAATACCTGATGATGATTTGCCTGTACCTGTCACATTTTTCAATATCACATCGTTTTTACAATTTCCACTTAATATTCCAAATTAGATTGTTAGTGTTGACCATATAAATATGCCTGTCTCCATAGGAGGCATGCCCACTACTACCTATATTCTGCAGTACTCACAATATTCCAAAAAGTTTACAAAGCAAAAGAGTTTACAAACTTTCTTGACAAAAGAAGAATCTTAACTAAAACATATCATTATTTTGTAAGTGAGTCCAGAAATAAATTTTATGATTAGCATTAGATTATGCAATTAATAATATGAATTTTAAGTATACCAGAAATTTTGTAATTTAAAATATTTCTAAAAGAAGAATAATTTTAACCGCATGTATAGAGTACCAACAAACAGATTTCTTTTTACATATTTTAGTCCAAAACATAACACATCATATACAAAATCATATGAAGTTCATTCAGTTAAACAGCTGATATAATGTTCATGTATAAAAGAACTGATAGCATACGTGGTACCGGTTATTTCTATATAAAAAAGATAGTGTTAGAGGAGGGTCTCCCAATATAGGCTTAAGGGTTGAAAACAGATGCAATTACTGACTGGCCACAGTGTGTGGCAAAGCATTTACATCTGCAACAGTGAATTACCAGCTGAAGGTGCAATGCAGTCCTAGGTCCAAATGCACTGGGTAGACACTGTAGGTGCTGATGGGCAACTTGTTGGATGATGATAGCCAAAACAATGTTGTTCTTTAATGCCCAGGGAGCAACATGCATGGACAGACAAGCAGGTCAGCACAGGTCAGCACCAGGGTATATAAGGAAATGTTGGCAAGACTTTTCTGTCCAAGAGGAACAGTTGGATTGAGGCAACATGGTATTCATCACTCACTTGTGGATGTTGCTGGTATTTGAGTGATTGCACAAGGATGGCAGTGGGGAAACTTTCTTGTCAAATGTGCAGCAGTGCCTTCAGCACATCAATAGTCCTGGGTATGGTGGTGAATGTGTGGTTGTGCAGAAACAGCAGCTGCCTGGGAACAAAATGCAGATAACTGAGCCATGAGGGCTTCAATCTGGGCTGAAAGCACCTAGAATTCCTGTCTGGCCATGGTGGGTGCCAAAGCATTGTGGTCCACTGCACTGGCCTGCAGCATAGTTGTCATGTTGCAGGCAGCACTGGTAGTGGGAACCCAGATAGCACAGTAAGCCGGTTTCAAACTTGTTTCCAGATGTAAAGTTCAAGTATATAAGCTTGATCATAGCTGGAATATTCAGGCCTGTTAGTTGGATTCAAGCTTGAAACAAACATCAAAGTTGGCAGAGTTCAAGCTATATTTCAAGCTTGACTTATCAAGTTTGGCTCCAGCTGTATCTACACATCTGGAATACAGCCTGGTATTTACAGCTTGTTTTAAGCTATATAATTATTAATCTGAATTTATTGAACCTAATTAATTAAATAAATATCAGAATGGAAATGGTGTGAAAAAAATTATCAAGACATGTATGTTTAAAATTTTTTATTTTCAAAGTGTTCAAAATTGTTTTATTTTAAAATTTAATTATTCTGAAGCCCCTCAAGCCCAAGCACACAGACCAGAGAAGGATCAAATATCGCTGACTTCTGCTGGTATAATGATCCTGTAACAGGTAAAAGAAAATGTTAGCAATACCTAAACATAAAAAATGTAAAAAGTTGGAACTGATCAACCTAAATATAATTTATGCCCCAGATTAGCAAAATAACTTCAAACTCACTGATGTAAGAATCATTAACTAGTATAAATGTCACTGAGTAAGCAGCTACTTCTGGTGACTTCATTCCAAAGAGTTTTAAAGTAATTTGAAATAACTTTTTGTTTGAAATTTTTAAAGTAAAGATGACATTTGGGTAATTTTGCGATGACTTCATGAAGAAGACACACATCACTATTTCTAACAGTTTCAGGGCCATTTAATCTGAATTATAGAGAAACAATTACTTGAAATCATATACACCTCATACTGTAAGCTTATGTGGAATCTACTGTTTAGAAAAATGTAGACGTTTTATTCTACCCACAATTATTTTTTGGTGAGTAAAACTGAATCAAAATGAAATAAAAGATGAAATCGAAATGAATTTAAGAAATTACCAGTTCTGTGGAACTGAAATGTAAAAGAACAAAAAAGGCGAGATTTTAAAAAGGTAAAATAAGATTAAGTTTTAATTTATTGGTGCCACGTACTAGAGAGCTAGTTTAAAATGACCTCTTTTTGCTGAACAACTTGTAATATGTATTCTTAGCTGGTAATCTATTTCACTTTCCAGGCTCAATTTTTCTACATAAGAGAATATGATATTACTTTACATTATGTAATAATATTTAACATTTGTAATATTAACGTACCAGTAGAGAAAAATGCACCAACGTACCTGTAATACACTATATATCCCCTTCAGACCCGGTGTAGCAGTAAGGCAGGAGACGCCACACACATACCGAACTATTTTCCAGTATAAAACAAACTTCACAACAGTCAACAATCATTAACGCGCGTCACAAAAGTAAAATGGCCGTAAACCTAGCAGAGTCAGTGCAAGGCTTACAAACGCTTGTGGCGCTTCCTGTGGACGTCTATGGAAGCTATGCTGCATGCACATCTGCTGTACAGCCTTCCAGGGAAATTACAGTTTATTTCAAGCTTGCGAAAATTATTTTAATTCAAGCTAAATTTTTACAGCTTGATGTAAACTGTGTAACAGGTTGATTTTTCAATCTTGAATTTTCAACTGAACCTAAACTCAATATCCACCTTGAAATAAGCTGTGTAACAGGCTGATTTTTCAATCTTGAATTTTCAACTGAACCTAAACTCAATATCCACCTTGAAAGAAGCTTGAGTGCTAGCTGGGAACATGGCAGTTAGGTCTTTGAACACAGTGTCAGTGAGCACCAAAGATGTCGTGGGAAAAGTGACTATTGAGTTGTGAGGATGGCACATGCCTGGCTAGGCAGCTGGTTGAGCCAAAGCACAAGGAGCAACTCATCTGGAACTTTGCTAATGTCGAAGTGCTGTGGAGGTGGCACCTCTTCTTGAGGCGGT
This sequence comes from Schistocerca serialis cubense, assembly GCF_023864345.2. NCBI lineage: Eukaryota > Metazoa > Arthropoda > Insecta > Orthoptera > Acrididae > Schistocerca > Schistocerca serialis. The sequence continues at coordinate 732,587,688 of NC_064641.1, forward strand.
GTTGTCGCTTGGTAGGAAGATGTTGACAACCTCAGTGACATAGCACTGGTTGTGCCTGGTGACATAAGAGTACCTTGTATGTTCTGAAGTCACTCCACTGCAATGGAAGCTGGATTTCACCTGCCTGGAACCTGAGGACTGGGCAGATAGACCAGAAAGGTGGTAGTCAGATGGGAATTCAGGAAACAGTAGAATGCAGCTTGCCAGACAATGATGCAGCAGAAATGTCAGCAGCGACAACATTATCAGTGGAAACAACCTGATTGGAGTTAATCATGATGTACCACACATGCAAAATGATTTATGTCAGCTCGGTCTCACCACTTTGGGATAAAATTACATAGAAAGTAGAACAGGTGTGTTCTGGCACATGGAAGAGACAACTGCTCACTAAGTTAACATTTATTGACAGTGTTGTTGTACAAGAAACTAGTCACAGAAATGATCACACTGTCACAAAATATTATCAGACATGCAAGTGACCACTTACTTACAGAACATGGCCTGTAACATGAGCAACCACTGAAAACACAATGCACAATCCATTGCTTGGGTGACCACTGCAATCACTGACTGATTCCTTTGCACAAGTAACCACTGAAGACATTACCCAATCCATCATTTAAACGGAATCATAGCATATCCAATTGTGCAAGTGACCAACAGTAATCCTATGCAATCTGTCACTTGGATGATCATTGAAATCACAGCATATCAAATTATGCAAGGGACCACTTACAATGCTATGCAATCCATTGCTCGGTTGATCACTGAAATCACAGAACCATGACAGCACACATAATAAACCATGTATGTCTCCGTGTGTGTAATTATATACAGGGTGTTCAAAAAGTCTCTCCACAGTGCCATACGATTGTTAGCCGCACATGCCATATGACTGTTCACCTGCCTGGGTTTTTCAATGAAACAATAAACCCACAACAATACTGCAGTGATATTATGTACCCATTCATAGGAGAACAGTGTTAAGTGAAATACGGAATGGTTATTTTCAACAAGAAGGTGCAACCGCACATACAGCTCACGTTTCAATGTCACTGCTTGCTGATGTTTTTGGTGATCACATAATTTCACAGGGACTTTGGCCTCCACGATCATCTGGCCTATCACCTGACTTTTTTTTCTGGGGTGCAGCGAAAGCAACTGTCTATAAAAACCATCCAAGATCCATTGATGAATTGAAAACTGCAATATCCACTTTCACTGCTTCTATTACAGAAGAAATGTTACAGCTTGTGTTTGGAAACATGATTAGACGAATTGAGTTGTGTATTCAATAACAGAGGGGACACTTTCAACATTTAATGTGAAAATTTGTAAGTAAAAATGAATATTCAATAAATTAATAACTTTTATTTCACTGAGTTTCATTTCAGTATATTCACTGCAGCATATGGCATGTGCGACTAACAATCATACGGCACTGCAGAGAGACTTTTTGTACACCCCGTATAAGTGCAGCAAAGCAGCTGAATAACAATCACACCCTATTTCTCTACTCCATAATCCTGCTGGACTCCCAAACTTGGACACACAGTGGGATGACACTACATTTGGTAGGAATTTGATGCCACAGTAACAAACTCTATCATTAGGGATTCTGTATTTCTGCAGCACAAATGCTGGCTGGTCCATCCACGTGTTAACAGTGCTACACTGTGGTTGACACTGTAAGTTCACAGGTTGGCTTAGGCTGCTAGCAGCACTGTTTTGGGGCCTGTGCTATAAATTTGAACCTTTATCAACAGGTGGTGATACTATAGCTTATTGCGATTGTCAGTCACGGATGGTAGTTACCACAAATATTTTACTTAGACGACAATTATTTGCAAGTATCATATCTTTTTTGTGATTTTTTGTTGTAATTTCTCTGGAATACTTGAAAAATACTCATTCACATAGTTTTATAGGTGGTCAGATAATTTAATACATTATTTTTATTAGTTACATTGCTATACTTTTGTTTGTCTTTCCCCATTCTATTCCATGCTGCTTTGCCTTTATTCTATGTATTTACATTATTTGTCATTAAGAAACTTTTTTACTGCAGATGCTACACTACTATAAATATTTTTCCTGTATTGGATATTCAACTACTCTGGTTCACTATGACTCTTTCATGGAATTGAATTTCTTAATGGTCTGGGAAGACATTTTAATACCTTTCACTATTCGTTTGTTTGTATGAGACTTTGCTACTAATATGGGTACTTTTGAAAACATCTTTCCAAATTTCAGTTTAAATAATGTAGAGAACTGAGAGAAATTCACATTACTGAGAGAGGTGGTGCAGTGGTTAGCACAGTGGACTCTCATTCAGGAGGATGACAGTTCAATCCCGCAACCGGCCTACCTGATTTAGGTTTTCCGTGATTTCCCTAAATCACTTCAGGCAAATGCCAGGATGGTTCCTTTGAAAGGGCATGGCCGCCTTTCTTCCCCATTCTTCCCTAAACTGATGAGAGTGATGACCTTGCTGTTTGGTCTCCTCCCCCAAACACTCCAATCCAATCCAATCCAAATTCACATTTAGTATGGTTTCTTTATGCACTTCATCCTAACTTTGGTTTTACCTGTTCTCTTATAAAATCTTGATTTTAACTTTTGGTGGAAATCTTTTATAGGCCTAAAGTTTTAGGATTTTTTTCCATGCCTGATTCAACTGTTATTATTTGGTATGAATGAAGGTTGCTTGTGTATTTATACTGTTCCCCTGTTCTCTTTGTCTGTGATATATGCGAATGTATTTAATATTCAACACAAAATTAAGTTTATCTTTGTGACTGGGGCTTTATTTAGAACTATTGGCAGTACTACTAGGTGGTTGATACACAAACAAAATGATTAATATATTGTTGATGTCAAGTACTGTTATTTCATTACTCATGTTACAAAGTATTTGTCTTCAGTAGCTGTACTAGGGTCACATTTTGTTTGAAATGTTTTGGTTTTTGGAGATTAATGCATGGTCCCCCATGATTTGAATAAATCCACCAATAAGTGTATGTTCTTTCACGAAATAATAATACAACATACTGGATTACTGTGTTTCTACTCCAGTGCTCTGTGGCATACAGTACAGTGCAATCCAGGGACTGAGGCTCTACAGTCCCTGGCCAAATACTAGATGCACTGCACATTTTTAACATCATTTGTAATAATTACATGTTGAGTACTATATTTAATATGATTAATAGGACAATTTATGACAGTTATTCAGAGTACTTATTATGAGGGCTATTCAGGAAGTAGGGAGTGTTCCCATCTGATGCCACTAGGCATACTTTGGTATATGTGTGCTTGGCAGCTCAGTTGGCATTCATCTGTGACAGTGGGAACGTCTCTGTGTGACTGTTTTTTTTTTATATTCGAATTTGAAATGTGCACTGCAGTCAAAAATCTCGCCAGTTGTGAGGTGCAGTCTGTGATATGGTTTTTGTTGGCAAAAAACCTAAAACCTATAGAAATTTATCATGAACTGTGCGAAGTGTATGGAAACAACATAATGAGTGATTGTTCTGTCCAGAAATGATGCATTTGGTTTAAAAAAGGCTAAACCAACGTTCATAATGAAGAGAAGAATGGATGTCCGAGCATTGTGACTGACGATCTTGTTGCTAAAGTTGATGAAACAATTCGTGAAAACCATTGCTTCATAATAACAGAGCTTTCGTTTTCTTTTCCACAAGTTTCACGGACTTTGTTGTTTGAAATTGTCACTCAAATTTTGTTCATGATGGGTGCCCAAAATGCTTATAGAGCACCATAAAGAACAGCAAATGGGGGCAACATTGACATTTCTGGAGGCCTACCACAAACATGGTGATTCATTACTGGATTGATTCATAATATGATGAGACTTGGGTGAAACACATCAATTGTGAGACAAAATTACAGTCCATGGAGTGGGGCACACAAGATCCCCCCCAAAACCAAGAAAATGTTTGCAAACCTTGTCAGCAAGGAAGTTGTTGGTGACAGTGTTTTGGGATAGGCAAGGTGTGCTTCCTATTGATTTTCTCAAATGTGGAGCAACCATAAATTCTTCCTGGTACTGTCAAACTTTGCACAGCATTAGAAGAGCAGTTCAAAACAAACACCAATGAAAGCTGACGTCCAAAATTTTGTGTTTGCATGACAATGCCCAACCTCACACGGCAAACTGCACTAAAGAACTTCTTAATTCATTCAAATGGGAAATTTTCCTTCATCCACACTAAAACCCCAATCTTGCACCAAGGGACTTCAATTTGTTTCCCAAGCAACTGGCTTGCAACACAGTGATTTGATGACGACGCAGAACTCCAGGTGGGTGTGACTCACTGGCTGAAGTCTCAGGTGGCAGAATTTTACGACAAAGGTCTTTCAAAGTTTGTCTACCACTATGATAAGTGCCTCAATGTGTTTGGTAAAGTAGTATGTCAGTTGCTCTTTCAGATGTATATAATAAAATGTATTTCTTCTACTTAGTTCTTTTAATGGCACAACGTTCCCTACTTTCTGAATAGCTCCTGTACATTGTTGAATTTTGTATCTGTTGTTTGATTGTTAACTAATTGTAGGTGTCAATGTACAGAGTAAAGCGCACAGGAAAGGACCTGTATGTAACGTTCTCGTCTGTAACTGGTGTAATACTTTGTTTCTTTCGATTAACAGTTTTGTAATATTGACATCACAGTTGATTGTTTAACAGCCAGATATTACTAATTGTGACCTTAAAAAATTGATAAAAGAGGGGACATTTCATCACATAAAAAAGCTGAGGTCAAAGCTCTCATTAGTACGAATATGTAATCCATTCAGGAAATGTCACAAAGATTGGAAATGTGAGAAGCTAGCATGAGGCGCATAATGAAGAAAATTGATTCAGGTGGAGAATTGAACCCCAAAAGAAAGAATAAATGTGGAAGAAACCCAATTCTTACCTCAAGGTCAGAAAGATTTCTCAAAAGAATTTGCCTAGAAAACAGATTTGCAACAACGAAACAGATAAACTCCTAACTGGGAGAGGTTAATGGAATGCATCTGAACACACTCTTCACAGAAAGTTGAAAGATACTGATTTCAAGGCCTGTCAACCCACTAGAAAACCAAAGTTAACAGCCACAATGAAAGAAAAGGGTCTGAAGTGAGCTAAAGAGTGGCATGATAAGGGTGTGGACCTTGGGAGATTGGTGATTCAACTTTAAAATTATTATTTACAATATGATATAACCTATTTACATTTATTCATGGTATATTAATTATGATTCTTGATTTTTACAGGTATACTTCACCGATGAAAGCACATTTGAAATTTTAACTAACAAATCTCAGTATGTGCGCCGTCAAACAGGAGAAAAATTTCATCCCAACTGCATTATTCAGATCGTAAAACATGCAACTAAGGTGATGATTTGTTCTGTCATCTGTGGCAAGGATACAGGATGTCTTTGTGTGGTTAAATGAGGCAAGACCAGTACAAGGAAGTCCTGCAAAAATGGTTAATACCACAGCTCAGAGAATGGGTCTCGAATGGGGAACCATTTATTTTTATGCAGGATGGAGCTCCCTGTCACACAGCTAGGTCAGTTAAATCCTTTCTCTAAGAACAAAATATCACTTTGTTAGACTGGCCATGTAATAGTCCCAACATGAACCCCATAGAAAATGTATGGGAACTAATGAAGAGGGAGGTGGTAAAAGATGTCATCACAACAAAAAGACAGCTCTTAGAAAAGATCATCCATGTGTGGTATCAACATCCACAAATGCAGTACACAGTACAGTCCTGCATTGACAGCATGCCATGTCATATTAAGGCTCTCATAGCTGCAAAAGGTGGCTCAACAAGATATTAAAACTAATGTTTTCACTTTCACAATATTTTAATTTTTGTTGTAATTATTGAAATAAAATATTTTCAACAAATTTTACATTTTATTTATTTGTTGTATCACCTTAGTTATGAAGTAGACTACACATAATCATTTTATCACAATTTATGTATTAAAATAACAAATTTTGTTAGACATAAATCAAAATTTGCTTAAAAACTGTAGTGCTTCTAATAAATTGGCCAGGGACTGTACTTTGAATTGGCATATTTTATTTTTAATTGACTGCATATTTGATGAAGGACCATTAAGATTGTGAAATATCAAATGTTACTTGTCCCAAATAATTCTTTTTCTTTATGACATATGATAAATGTCCCTTTTGGTGTGTCAAAATCTATTTTCTGAGTGCCTACTGCAGCGATTTTTAAAATGATTTTTTTATCCTGAAAAAGATCTAATTTCCCTATCCATGTCAACAGCTAACTGAGTATAAGTGGCCCTCTCACATTTTCACTTACAATCTGTACCAGTTTTTAATTTCCGCACCCGTTCCAGTCTATCAATAATCCCAGGTGGCACCATAATAGCCTGTTCAAGGTCATGTGTCATCAGTGTTGTTTCTAACTCTGCTTTCATCTGCCTTACAGCTCCATTAATACATGGGTGATCATGATGATGGAAAAAGTTCACAATGGTGCCACAAGTCAGGAAGGCTATATCATACAGTTAGCCACCAATGTCACATTCCCCATCTCTGTCCAAACTGTTTTCTGCCCCACTGATGATCACTATATGGTCCTCTTTTGCAAAATATTTACACAAATGTCCAAATCTCATATCACTTGAATTAGCTGATCACTTCATTTGATTATTGTAAAGCTTTGGTATGCTGTCCCTCAACTTTCCTATCAATGTTAAGAGTCTGACCTTGGTTGCCCTGGGCTTGGATCATTCCCTTGTTAAGCACAGATCACAGAGTTTTACCAGACCACTCAGCTGGAAGAAATAATTACTTATTTTATATTTATTTATTGGAATCTGATGCACATACCATAAAACCAACACTTAATTACATTATGAAAATGCCTCTTCCTCTTGCTGCATTTAAAACTCGGTGAATACCCGGCATTGACTGGATATATGTTTATTCCATTCTTCTGTTAGTCAGTCCCCTGCTTCCTCCTCTCACTTTCCATCTCTTCCTCTCTCCACCCCCCACACCCCCCAGTGTCCATATTCAATTCCCCACTCTTTTTGTCCACCCCTCCTCCCCTCTCTCTTTGTCCATTCTCTCCTCCCCCTTTCTCTTTTTCCATCACCTCCTCCCCCTCTCTCCATCCATCTCCTCCTCTTCTCTCTGTCCGTCTCCTCCTCCCACCTCTCCATCTCCTCCCCCATCTCCTCTTCTCTTCTGTCTCTGTCCATCTCCTCTTCTTTCCTTTCTCTGTCCACTTACTCTTCTCTTTCTCTGTCTATTTCCTCCCCTTTCTCTGTCTGTTTCCTCCTACCATGTGCTCTTGCTCTATCCTCTCCATCGCATCTGTGTGTCCATCACCTCCAGCCCAACTCCCTCTTCATCTCTTCCTGTCCCTTTCTCTGTCCATCTCCTCCTCCCCCCCCCCTCTCTCCATCTGCTCCTCCCCCCTCTCTCTGTCCATCTGCTCTCCCCCCCTCTGTCCATCTGCTCTTTCTCCCCCTGACCATCTTCTCCTCTACCCTCTAAGTCCATCTCCTCAACCCTTCTCTCTTTGTCCACTTACTCTGCCTCCCTCTCTCTAATTCCTCCTCTCATTCTCTCTATCCATTTCCTCCACCCTCACTGCCCGTCCACCTGCTGCTGCCCCTCTCTCTGCCCATCTCCTCCTGCCCTCTCTCTGTCCATCTGCTCTTCTCCCCCCACTTTCTGTCCATCTCCTACTCTTCCCTTTCTCTGTTCATTTCCTCATCTTCCCAACTCTGTCCATCTCCTCCTTTCACACCTATCTGTGTCCAACTCCACCTACTGCCTCCCCCCCTCCTCATTCATCTCTTCCTCTTCCTTCCTTCTTCTCTCTCCAAGTCATCGCCCCACCCCAATAGGAATTTGCTGGTTCTTACCCCTACAGCATTTCTTTCCAGATTAGTAGGTATTATGTGAACCAAGTTTGGTTTTAATCAGTCCAGGGGTTTAGGAGGAACGTTTTTGGATCTAACATTGACCAGTAGTTTCGTTTTCATGGAACTCAATGTTTATGACATCATATATCCTGAACTATGTGTCGCACAACGGTATAATTTTACAGATACATTTGGTGACATATGAGAATACTGTGTGCAAAATGTATTGCAAATAGAGTTAGTAGTAAAGAAGTAACAAACATCATCCACAATGCAGCAGTTTTTCATGCATTTGATCATTTAACATCATATTTCCTGAACTCTGTGTCATACAATGATATATTTTTGTAGTTACATTCAGTGGCATATGTGAATACTGTCTGCAAAATGTGTTGTGAATGTAGTTAGTAGGAGAGATGTAATAATTTTAAACATCATGCATGATGCAGCAATTTAACAGCATGAAAAGCAAAAATATAGTGGCAGTTGCCAGTGAGAAAAAGTTTCGCAAAGGTTTATAAATGTATGTAAATTTTGCTGCAGTCACTGAGTGCTCCCATTCTCCAATACTGAATACAATCTGGCTAGTTGTGTGTAGTGAGCTATGTTACTTTTTCACGCACACCCCCAGCCCTGTGATAGTTAAGTGGTTCTTTCCCTCACAGCAATTGTTTCCAGAAAGTAAGGAACATACATCCATACATGGACATTGCTGTTACATACTTCTAAGACTTGTAGAGGGGAGTGAGTATATAATATTTTGAATAGGAATCCATGTCAACAATTGTACTGTTTCCATGCTACAGACATTTGAAAACATGTTTGCTAGTAGATATACAACAGGGTAGTCATGGTGGGGGTGGTTATGTCATATTGACTAATGTCATTTGACATCTGTCCTACCTCTCTGATCTGGGTTGAGCCTCATTAAAGTGTCCGTGAGTGTTACAGCAATATGGCTGAGTACACATTTGCAAAATACGCTGACACAATCTTTCTGAAAGTCAAAACTCATGGTAATGGAAGAGCTGCTCATCGCCTTTATCAACGTAGTTCTCCACAACATCTGACTCCATTACATAACCTTACCACCACAATTACACAATGGCTTCAAGAAAGGGGAACCTTCATTGTCAGCAGAGGTGATTGTGGTGCTCCAAGGAGATTCTGTGCAGTGCACTCCTGCACTCCATACCGCACCAGGTTGAAAAGAACCCATGAACAAGTAGATGAGCAGTTTTTTGGCTATTAATGAGTGGAATTGTAAATAAAGTGATGTACAGAGTCATGCCTAATCAATTACTTGTAAAAGTGGTTATGTTATGAACGTGTTTTCAAATGGATGCAGGACAGAAACAGTATATTTTCTGGACATGGGTTCCAATTCAAAATATCTTGTACTCTTTCCCCTTTAGAAGTCCTACTGTTTGTAATGGGAATTTCTAAACACTCTGCACAGGCTGTTTTTTTCCCACCATGTACAAACTCTAGCAATTGATCAATGAGAGGGTACGGAACAAGAAAGGTCTAAGTAGTGTCAGTGTCATCGTAAATGCCGCCTGCTTCATGCCTGTTGTGCAGCGAGCTACCTTAATTTAAGTATTAACTGTATTTTTCTTACTTGTGACTTCTTCTTCCGTGTGTTTTTGCTTTTAGGAAGCTTTAATTGTCGAGTGCTAGTAATATTGTTCCATAGATTTCGTGTTTGTTTTGAATACAGTCAGAGAGAGTCCCTTTAGTCAGCCACAGTGCCAGTAGTGCTAGTGTTTCTTTTGAATACAGTCCAGAGACAGGTAGTGCTATTTTCATTGTTTTCTACAAAAAGTGGCTAGCAATCGCAGATTAGTCAACAATCAGCTGCCTTTAGGGAATTAGCAGTCTAGTTAAAAGTTGATTAACTCTCTACAGTAAATTGATTGCTTAGGATGGATAGGATGTGTCACTGCTGTGTACGGATGCAGGAGGAGCTGGCCACTGTTCGCGAACAGCTGAGCGTGTTGATGACCGTGGTCAGCCGTCTTCAGGCTGCTGCCTCAGAGTGTAGCGGCAGTGGGGAGTCTGGTGCATCGTATGGTACATCCCACATGCTTCACCCACTGTCCCTCCTGTCGAGATATCTTTGCGGGTACCGGGCGCGGTTGGGCCACCCTCTCCCCAAAGAGAGTGGCCGGTTCAGCGGCCTTCGCGGCGCACGAGGCGGAGGATAAATGTGGAGGCTGGCCGTGTGGCATCGTCCGCTCTGCCTGTGAGTGGACATGTGGCTGCTCCTTTAGCAAGGTCTGAGCAGGCACATGGGGGGAGGGGTTTATTAGTTATTGGGAGCTCCAATGTTAGGCGGGTGATGGAGCCCCTTAGGGAAATAGCAGAAAGGTCGGGGAAGAAGGCCAGTGTTCACTCTGTCTGCTTGCGGGGGTCTCATCCGAGATGTGGAGGAGGACCTGCCGGTGGTGATAGAGAGCACTGGGTGCACCCAACTGCAAATTGTTGGTCATGTCGGCACCAATGACTCCTGCCGTCTGGGTTCGGAGGTCATCCTCAGTTCGTACAGGCGGTTGGCGGAATTGGTGAAGGCGGAAAGCCTTGCTCTTGGGGTGGAATCAGAGCTAACTATTTGTAGTATCGTTCCCAGAACCGATCACGGTCCTCTGGTTTGGAGCCGAGTGGAAGGCTTAAACCAGATGCTCAGACGATTCTGCGGAGATCTGGGGTGCAAATTTATTGACCTCCGCTATCGGGTGGAGAAGTGTAGGGTCCCCCTGAATAGGTCAGGCGTGCACTACACGCCAGAAGCAGCTACAAGGGTAGTGGAGTACATGTGGAGTGCACATGGGGTTTTTTTTAGGTTAGAGAATTCCCTCCCTAGGCCCGACAAGACGCCTTCTGAGACGCGGCAAGGTAGGAGTAGGCAAAATGCAACAGGGAATAACAATATTAATGTGCTAATAGTAAACTACAGGAGCATCTATAGAAAGGTCCCAGAACTGCTCTCATTAATAAACGGTCACAATGCCCATATAGTACTAGGGACAGAAAGTTGGCTGAAACCAGACGTAAACAGTAATGAAATCCTAAACTCAGATTGGAATGTATATCGCAGAGACAGGGTGGACAGTGAAGGGGGAGGCGTGTTTATAGTGATAAGAAGTGCAATAGTATCGAAGGAAATTGACGGAGATCTGAAATGTGAAATGATTTGGGTGAAGGTCACGGTTAAAGCAGGCTCAGACATGGTAATTGGATGTCTCTATAGGCCCCCTGGCTCAGCAGCTGTTGTGGCTGAGCACCTGAAGGATAATTTGGAAAATATTTTGAGTAGATTTCCCCACCATGTTATAGTTCTGGGTGGAGATTTTAATTTGCCGGATATAGACTGGGAGACTCAAACATTCATAACGGGTGGCAGGGACAAAGAATCGAGTGAAATTTTTTTAAGTGTTTTATCTGAAAACTACCTTGAGCAGTTAAGCAGAGAACCGACTTGTGGCGATAACATATTAGACCTTCTGGTGACAAACAGACCCAAACTATTTGAAACAGTTAACGCAGAACAGGGAATCAGAGATCATAAAGCAGTTACGGTATCAATGATTTCAGCCGTAAATAGAAATATTAAAAAAAGTAGGAAGATTTTTCTGTTTAGCAAAAGTGACAAAAAGCAGATTACAGAGTACCTGACGGCTCAACACAAAAGTTTTGTCTCAAGTACAGATAGTGTTGAGGATCAGTGGACAAAGTTCAAAACTATTGTACAATATACGTTAGATGAGTATGTGCCAATCAAGATTGTAAGAGATGGAAAAGAACCACCGTGGTACAACAACCAAGTTAGAAAACTGCTGCAGAAGCAAAGGGAACTTCACAACAAACATAAACATAGCCAAAGCCTTGCAGACAAACAAAAATTACGCGAAGCGAAATGTAGTGAGAGGAGGGCTATGTGAGAGGCGTTCAATGAATTCGAAAGTAAAGTTCTATGTACTGACTTGGCAGAAAATCCTAAGAAATTTTGGTCTTATGTCAAAACAGTAGTTGGATCAAAACAAAATGTCCAGACACTCTGTGACCAAAATGGTACTGAAACAGAGGATGACAGACTAAAGGCCGAAATACTAAATGTCTTTTTCCAAAGCTGTTTCACAGAGGAAGACTGCACTGTAGTTCCTTCTCTAGATTGTCGTACAGGTGACAAAATGGTAGATATCGAAATAGACAACAGAGGGATAGAGAAACAATTAAAATTGCTCATAAGAGGAAAGGCCGCTGGACCTGATGGGATACCAGTTCAATTTTACAAAGAGTACGCGAAGGAACTTGCCCCCCTTCTTGCAGTGGTGTACCGTAGGTCTCTAGAAGAGCGTAATGTTCCAAAGGATTGGAAAAGGGCACAAGTCATCCCCATTTTCAAGAAGGGACGTCAAACAGATGTGCAGAGCTATATACCTATATCTCTAACATCGATCAGTTGTAGAATTTTGGAACACGTATTATGTTAGAGTACAATGACTTTTCTGGAGACTAGAAATCTACTCTGTAGGAATCAGCATGGGTTTAGAAAAAGACGGTCATGTGAAACCCAGCTCACGCTATTTGTCCACGAGACTCAGAGGGCCATAGACACGGGTTCCCAGGTAGATGCCGTGTTTCTTGACTTCCGCAAGGCGTTCGATACAGTTCCCTACAGTTGTTTAATGAACAAAGTAAGAGCATATGGACTATCAGACTAATTGTGTGATTGGATTGAAGAGTTCCTAGATAACAGAACATAGCATGTCATTCTCAATGGAGAGAAGTCTTCCGAAGTAAGAGTGATTTCAGATGTGCCGCAGGGGAGTGTCATAGGACCGTTGCTATTCACAATATACATAAATGACCTTGTGGATGACATCGGAAGTTCACTGAGGCTTTTTGCAGATGGTGCTGTGGTGTATCGAGAAGTTGTAACAATGGAAAATTGTACTGAAATGCAGGAGGATCTGCAGCGAATTGACGCATGGTGCAGGGAATGGCAATTGAATCTCAATGTAGACAAGTGTAATGTGCTGCGAATACATAGAAAGATAGATCCCTTATCATTTAGCTACAAAATAGCAGGTCAGCAACTGGAAGCAGTTAATTCCATAAATTATCTGGGAGTATGCATTAGGAGTGATTTAAAATGGAATGATCATATAAAGTTGATCGTCGGTAAAGCAGATGCCAGACTGAGATTCATTGGAAGAATCCTACGGAAATGCAATCCGAAAACAAAGGAAGTAGGTTACAGTATGCTTGTTCTCCCACTGCTTGAATACTGCTCAATAGTGTGGGATCCGTACGAGATAGGGTTGATAGAAGAGATAGAGAAAATCCAACGGAGAGCAGCGTGCTTCATTACAGGATCATTTAGTAATTGCGAAAGCGTTACGAAGATGATAGATAAACTCCAGTGGAAGACTCTGCAGGAGAGACACTCAGTAGCTCAGTACGGGCTTTTGTTAAAGTTTCAAGAACATACCTGCATCGAAGAGTCAAGCAGTATATTGCTCCCTCCTACGTATATCTCACAAAGAGACCATGAGGATAAAATCAGAGAGATTAGGGCCCACACAGAAGCATACCGACAATCCTTCTTTCCACGAACAATACGAGACTGGAATAGAAGGGAGAACCGATAGAGGTACTCAGGGTACCCTCCGCCACACACCGTCTGGTGGCTTGCAGAGTATGGATGTAGATGTAATAAACTTATGTCCAGAAATGCATGGTTTCCATGCTGGAGATCCTTTATTCAGTCATATATTGTTACAGAGACTGTGGTCTAATACACACTGTACCATGCAGCCACAGTTGCAGTATGTGTTGAAAATTTATTCCATGTGCCTCAATGCAGGCATGTAAACACTGTAGCATGTTCTGTATCACATGTTCACATCAGCCAAGTTGCATCTGAACAGTGTTAAAGGCATCATGAATACACTGCTCCAGTGTCTTCACATCTGGAATGGGCATGGCATACATGATACTTTTGAGACAACTTCATAACCAGAAATTGCACAGGTTGAGATCTGATGAATGAGTAGGTCATGCAACTGGACCCCTTCATGTGACCCATCGACCAGGGAAAACACGATTGAGATACGTCCGGATGTTAATGGCAAAGTGGGCTGGAGTACCATCAAGTATCAGTCCATCACTCTTTGAAGCATTAATGGTACTTTTTGCAGCAGGGAAGGCATAGCCACCCACAAAAAACGCTGATAGTTCTGTACTATTAGGTGATGTGGAAGGAAGACTAATCCCAAAATACAGAAGGCAATTATCTCAAGCCAGGCGTTCCGGCTGCACCAGTGCTAATGATTTGCTGTCACCATGCCATTGGGGCTTTCCATGCTATCCCACAGATGACTGTTATGAATGTTGAAGATACCACTCTGCATAAGGGAGGCCTCATCTGTGAATAGGCTGAGTGACACAAATACCGGAATTGTGGTTGACTCGTGAAGAAACCAGTGACAAATCTGCTCCCGATGAGGAAAGTCTCTCGCTAGAAAGCCCTGCCAATGCTGTAAGTGATAAGAGTAGTAACAATTGTCATGGAGAGTGTTCCACACAGTCATCAGTTGTCTGGCTTACACTGTACTGGCAGGCCAACTGCCTTGCACTCCTACGGCAGTCACCTTCCACAGTGTTGATCACATTTTGCTCCAAGTCTAGTGTCTGAACATTTTCGATACGTCCTTCATGATTTCCTGCATCTTGAAGTGACCCTGTCTCAGCCAAACAGCTAAACACTGTTGCAAATATTTAATGCTATGGTTGTTGTCACTGGAGACAGGTCTCCTGATATAACCTCACTGCCCATTGCCCATTGCCATTGGCCTTTCCATAAGTAAACATCATGTTGGCAAGCTCTCGACTCAAATATGGAACCATTGTGTGCAATGCTGTATCACATCCATTACAATGTAAGTCAGCAACAGAAGTGAATTGGACACAACATTACCAATTACTATGGCAGAATAGGCTGCTAGGGCATGATGTACAAGGAACAGTGTCACCCTCTAGGAGGAAATCATGCGTACTATAACTGTGGCTGCGTGGTACAACATGTTTAGACTGAAGTCTCTGTAACAAACCATGATTGAATAAATGTTTTCTAGCATGGAAACCACACACTTCCAGACATAAGTTCATTACACCTTTTTTTGTAAGTATCCTCGCATCCATCAATCCCTAGAGTTTGCACACTGTGGAAAAAAATCACCCTGTATACATACATAGTATGAGGGTGGTTTGATAAATTCAGTAAAAAAGCAAAAAAAAAATGTTTGTTTCATAAACAATTCACCTTACTTCTCAACATGGTCTCCTTTTAGGGATATAAACTTGGTCCAACAACCCTCGAGCTTTTTCATGCTAAAAAAAAAAAAAAAGAAATGTATCAAAT
Source organism: Schistocerca serialis cubense (assembly GCF_023864345.2). Classification (NCBI taxonomy): domain Eukaryota; kingdom Metazoa; phylum Arthropoda; class Insecta; order Orthoptera; family Acrididae; genus Schistocerca; species Schistocerca serialis. Next base: position 732,603,051 of record NC_064641.1, read on the forward strand.
TCTGAAAAATATTCATTGACTGCAACTATCACTTCATCATTTGATGAAAATTTTTTCATGGCAAGCTAAACTTTCAAGTTAGGGAACTTGAAGAAGTCACTTTGGGCTAACTCTGGTGAGCAGGTTGCATGGGGAAACCATTTATGAAATTTTACCATTGTGTGGGATGGTTCATTGCACTGATGAAAGAGCACATTTTTGTATACCAACCTTGGTCTTTTTTCAGCCAATGCAAGTTTCAAATGATCCAAAAATGATGCATAATAGGGTAAAGTTATGCTTGTGTCTTTTTTCAAGTAATTTATGAGGATTATTCCTTGGGAATCCAAAAAAATCAGTTGCTGTCACCTTACCAGATGACAAAATGGTCTTTGCCTCTTTTGGTGCACTTTCACCAGGCTATGTCTATGCTTTTGACTGCCATTTTGACTCTGGTGTGTCATGATGGTTCAAGGTATCATCAACAGTCACAAATCGATACAAAAAGTCTTGGAGACTGATTAAAACATTTCCAGACATTGTGTTGAAATGTTGTGCTGGATGCACTTTCAGTCAACTGTGAGCAATCACAGCACCCACTTTGCACACAGCTTCTTCATAACCAATTCTCCAAGCAGGGTATTATGCACTAACTCATTAGAGTTGCCTACAGCCTCAGCAGTCCTGGGAGTTGGGAGTCTTGCATTACCGTATCATGGATTTTGTCAATGGTTTCCTTTGTGGTGACATCAGCTGGATGGCCAGAGTGTGCTTTGTCTTTGGTGGTTATCTGATCATATTTAAATTCATTAATCTCAATGTAAATGATCTTCAGTGATAATGCAGAGTCCACCTGAACTTAATTCAGTTCCGGTTTCATTTGGGTTGCAATGCAACCCTTCAAATGAAAAAGTTTAACCCTTGAGTAGACGCACCATTTTTCATGACACTTGCATGCATGTGGTGCACTTTGTACACATGTATAGAATAGCTTTCTTTATGTTATCAAGGTAAGTCACATATCATCAGAATCACAGTTTAATCTTAGTTTATTTAAACAATGAGAAAATAAACTTACATAATATGAGTTTAACCACTATTTTATTAAACAATAATGAAATAAATTTTCACTGTAACACTCTGTTGTCAAGGGCAGGTGTTACAGAGACAGTAATGACCCACATGAAGCTTTAAGCAGTGCAGTTGCATCAGATCCCAGTCAGATGCTTAAAATTCAATCATTAATTATCTTGTAGACAACTGCCTCAGTGTAGGATTATCTTGCTAGTTCATAACTGGGGTCATTTTTTTGCACGGATCATACATTTTTTCTCACCTACCTCACTTTTTATTTTATTCTTGGACTTATGACAACATAATTTATCTCTGTGTTACATGAACCAAAAGTGAAGGAATAGGTATGGGTTTGCAGTTGTGAAACAACAATGGAACCATTAAAAATAATTTTATTTTTGGGTGGCACTTGAGGGTTAATAACAACATGAAACTCAGTTTTCAATCACAGTCAACACATTGACCAGTTCACCAGTTCAGATGGCTGTCAGCAATGATCTGTATGCTGTACAGTGTTGAAATTCTTTATACAATTCTTGGACTATAAAGCTTACCATTCTTTCATGGAAATTTACCATATTTAGCAAACCACCCTTGTAAATATACATATAAGTACATCCATTTTTGTATCAGGTGTGGATATCCATTTAGTGGCTGCAAATTTAATCAAGGCAATCAGGAATTATTTAGTTGGCAGCAAAAAAATGAAATGAAATGATTGTATGGCATTGTTGTCAGGGAGGCCACATTTGGGTTCAGCTGCAAAGTGCAAGTCTTGTTTCAGTCGACATCACCCTTAGATGATGATGACAAGGGTGAAATGATGATGAGGACACCACAACACCCAGTCCACTAGTGGAGAAAATCTCCAACCCGGCCCGGGCCCACTGCATGGGAGGAAAGTGCATTACCACTTAGCTAAGCAGGCATACATTTGGCAGCAAAGAAGTTATGTATGGTGAACACGTGAATGTTGAGACCTGTGACCCTGTACACATAACAAAGCCCATGTCCCTATTTTGATTCTTTGCATATGTGTCCTCAAGGGGGGGCAGGGGTGAGAGGGGGAGTTGCAAGAAGGTTGTTTGCTTGGTGCCTCCTGGAGTCTGTGGTCACCTTTTTATTAATTTCAAAATTCTCACTTATTTATAGAAATGGTTGTCTCTCATTCTACTCAGCTGCACACAAGGGGTAACATAATGGCTTTGATAAATGGTACATTGTTTGGTTTTCAGGTTTTTCATGGGAAATTATACGGTGTTCTTGCCATACAGCAATTTTGGCCTCATTTTACAATCTTGGGGGATGTGAATCATTACAAAATGTTGCTGTAATAGAGTACCCAATCTTTTCTCTGTTATATCACAGTGTATTCCTTCAGTACCAAAATCTAGCACAATGTGTTATACCCGTCTGACATCCATCCCCAAATCTCACAAGAACGGGCACTTCTCTTGTGCACGTCTTAATCTCACCAGTATGTTAGCTTTTGACCCATCAAGGCTTGCTGAGACTTCATCCAGTTTTAACATGATGAAGCAATTGTAGTAGAGTATGAAGAACATGGTTATGTTCTTGATTTACTCACCTGTACTTCATCTACTAGCCCAGTACCGAAAAAAAATGCAAATTTCTGTCCTTGACAAGAGGAAGAAATGATGGAATATTAAGGTCTTATAGGTGCTGAAATTTTCTTAAGCTTTATGATTCTTAAACTATATGGTGTGCAACCCTGCATAAGATCCAGCCATAGTGTTACAGGTTCTGTAATCTAGCTGCCATGTCTATACAATAATATGTTAAGCCAGGGGGGATGAAGACCATTTTTGTTGAGTCCTAGGCTGTTAAGAGTTGGTTGTACTGACTAATTTGACAGTTGCTTCAAAGGGTTTCTGTATCCTTATCCATATTAATAATGTAGAAAGATGTACTTTGGATATACTAATGAAATATGGTTACCTTTAAGGTATATCAGTAATCTACTTTCAAAACAATGACTGGACTGCTATCAAATGATTAAGATATAATAAGTTACTGTCAGATTTATTTCTAGGGGCATGACATATTCTCAGACTCAACTGACCAGTGGCATAAAAAATGGAACTTTTGGAATCTCACTTCCTCTTGGATAAATTTCTGCAGATGTGCATGATCTTTTGCTATAATTGGCAACATGTTCACATTGAAATTTAAGATATAATATAATGCCCCTGCTAATAGTTAATAATTAGGAGGAAGTACTTTCAGTTAAGGTTCTGAGGTAACAAAATATAATCTAACACTAGTTTATTCCACACTCATACTCATCACTCATGACTGTCTTACAAGTCAAGTTTCAATTGGGTTATCATCTCTCTGGAATTCTTCCCATGAAATTTATTGAATATTAAATCAAATAATGTTTCAGACAACTACAATTTCTCATCATGTGTGGACAATTGTTATTCTTCAATAAACAAGTCACTAATCTTGTGATGAATTTCAATCATATCTTCTCATTACACTACTTCAGACTGAATTATTTAATTAATGTGTTTTCTTTTACTGCTATTCACGTCTTATCTTCTGTTGAAACAAACATCACTTTAATAATCACAAAATTCACTATAACTTGTTTCAGCTAGTATTCATTCTATTTTCTTTGCCCTTGGTTTCTATCCTCTATCTCATACTGACTACTGTCCAAGACATTATGCACACATCTTCATCTCTAGAAGCTCAAAGTTTTGACATGACATTGTCCACTCAAAGACTGTCTTCCAAAGAACTTGACCTCCCATGTGGTATCATTTCAGTAAAGTTTGTTCACATCTTCCTGATCAAATTCTCTGGAAGATGTGGAGAGTGGTGGAACCTAGCTGCACTTATCGAAGCCAGGCACACCGACAACTGTAGGGAGAGTGGTGATACAGGAGGAACAATCTACAGTTTTATCACACAGTGCTGGCACTACACACATGCTTATCAGTTTGGCACAGCACAGCACGACAATCACTCTGTAACACATATGGTTCACGTAATCATTGCAAGGGAGCAGCTAGTTTTACAGGAAACTTCCTGTGAAGCAATGTTAAAGTGATGTTTCCTCGCACAGCACATTTATCGACTGCTGTTGATTTTCATTCTTACATCAAGTTTCTTAAGTGTTACAGAAGTAATGGCTTTTTTTTTGGGGGGGGGGGGGGGGGGGTTAGGGGCTGTATTTTCAACTGGAGCTTAGTCGATAGTGATGAGCTGTGGTCTTGCCTTTAACAATAAGACACCATGATCTTCTTGATACAAAGTCAGCACCCAGGAATTGTTTTTGTAATAGCGGTTCTATTTAGTCCTAGCACAGTGTGAAAGTAATGTTGCACCAAGTATACTTGCTAGAGTATGCCATGAATGGAAGTAATATGACAGGTTGCTGTTTTTAATAATTATGGCAAAAGTTATGTAGTGGACTCCCCTTACATGTCTGTCAACACAACTGACATTTAACACTCTAGAGAAGAAGCAAGTTACATGCCAACGAATAAGCTGAATCTTTGGGCTGTTGCTCAGACTCAAGAATAACATGCAGTTAACATGTAGATCAATCATAAAATCTCCTGTTATTGCATTCCAGTTAATTATACTTTGTCTGTTGATTCATTCATGATACAACACCCATTCTATATGTGCAAGTTACAGTTACAGAGTATTATATGCCCTCTGCATGTGAGTAATGAAATGCAGTATTAATACACTTACTCCAGAAACAGTGCATGTAGAATACAAACATCTAATTGTTTTTGCAGAAAAAGAAACAAGGAAATTTGTTGCAAAGTATACATTTCAATCTGATTAAAACATTGAAGTTGTCACACAACTGTAGTACTTTAACTATATTTGCTAGTGAATGTATGAAACTACAAGGGTCGTTCAATAAAAAAGGGAAAACCACAGCACCATCACAACAATCTCTAAGCTTTTATGTAGTGTATGTAGTGTACTAGATGCAGGAAATTAGGCAACATGCATATTCCTTAATCTTACTAAAGCATTTGATTTAGTTAAACATTATCTATTACTAAAGAAACTTCAGGCATATAGCTTAAAAGATTCAGAAATACTATTGCTGTCCAACTACCTGTCAAATCAGAAGTGGTGCAAAAAGCTAACCTATCAAATCAAGGAACAAGTTATGATCTCCCATTTTTTTTTTTTTTTGTCATCAGTCTACTGACTGGTTTGATGCAGCCCACCACGAATTCCTTTCCTGTGCTAACCTCTTCATCTCAGAGTAGCACTTGCAACCTACATCCTCAATTATTTGCTTGACGTATTCCAATCTCTGTCTTCCTCTACAGTTTTTGCCCTCTACAGCTCCCTCTAGTACCATGGAAGTCATTCCCTCATGTCTTAGCAGATGTCCTATCATCCGGTCCCTTCTCCTTATCAGTATTTTCCACATATTCCTTTCCTCTCTGATTCTGCGTAGAACCTCCTCATTCCTTACCTTATCAGTCCACCTAATTTTCAACATTCGTCTATATCACCACATCTCAAATGCTTCAATTCTCTTCTGTTCCGGTTTTCCCACAGTCCATGTTTCACTGCCATACAATGCTGTACTCCAGACGTACATCCTCAGAAATTTCTTCCTCAAATTAAGGCCGGTATTTGATATTAGTAGACTTCTCTTGGCCAGAAATACCTTTTTTGCCATAGCGAGTCTGCTTTTGATGTCTTCCTTGCTCCGTCCGTCATTGGTTATTTTACTGCCTAGGTAGCAGAATTCCTTAACTTCATTGACTTCGCGACCATCAATCCTGATGTTAAGATTCTCGCTGTTCTCATTTCTACTACTTCTCATTACCTTCGTCTTTCTCCGATTTACTCTCAAACCATACTGTGTACTCATTAGACTGTTCATTCCGTTCAGCAGATCATTTAATTCTTCTTCACTTTCACTCAGGATAGCAATGTCATCAGTGAATCGTATCATTGATATCCTTTCACCTTGTATTTTAATTCCACTCCTGAACCTTTCTTTTATTTCCATCATTGCTTCCTCAATGTACAGATTGAAGAGTAGGGGTGAAAGGCTACAGCCTTGTCTTACACCCTTCTTAATACGAGCACTTCGTTCTTGATCGTCCACTCTTATTATTCCCTCTTGGTTGTTGTACATATTGTATATGACCCCTCTCTCCCTATAGCTTACCCCTACTTTTTTCAGAATCTCGAACAGCTTGCACCATTTTATATTGTCGAACGCTTTTTCCAGGTCGCCAAAACCTACGAAAGTGTCTTGATTTTTCTTTAGCCTTGCTTCCATTATTAGCCGTAACGTCAGAATTGCCTCTCTCATCCCTTTACTTTTCCTAAAGCCAAACTGATCATCACCTAGCTCATTCTCAATTTTCTTTTCCATTCTTCTGTATATTATTCTTGTAATCAGCTTCGATGCATGAGCTGTTAAGCTGATTGTGTGATAATTCTCGCACTTGTCAGCTCTTGCCATCTTCAGAATTGTGTGGATGATGCTTTTCCGAAAGTCAGATGGTATATCGCCAGACTCATATATTCTACACACCAACGTCAATAGTCGTTTTGTTGCCACTTCCCCCAATGATTTTAGAAATTCTGATGGAATGTTATCTATCCCTTCTGCCTTATTTGACCGTAAGTCCTCCAAAGCTCTTTTAAATTCCAATTCTCATACTGGATCCCCTATCTCTTCTAAATCGACTCCTGTTTCTTCTTCTATCACATCAGACAAATCTTCACCCTCATAGAGGCTTTCAATGTATTCTTTCCACCTATCTGCTCTCTCCTCTGCATTTTAACTCTTAATGTTACCACCGTTGCTTTTAATGTCACGAAAGGTTGTTTTGACTTTCCTGTATGCTGAGTCTGTCCTTCCGACAATCATATCTTTTTCGATGTCTTCACATTTTTCCTGCAGCCATTTCGTCTTAGCTTCCCTGCACTTCCTATTTATTTCATTCCTCAGTGACTTGTATTTCTGTATTTCTGATTTTCCCGGAACATGTTTGTACTTCCTCCTTTCATCAATCAACTGAAATATTTCTTCTGTTACCCATGGTTTCTTCGCAGCTACCTTCTTTGTACCTATGTTTTCCTTCCCAACTTTTGTGATGGCCCTTTTTAGAGATGTCCATTCCTCTTCAACTGTACTGCCTACTGCGCTATTCCTTATTGCTGTATCTATAGCATTAGAGATCTTCAAACGTATCTCGTCATTCCTTAGTACTTCTGTATCCCACTTCTTTGCATATTGATTCTTCCTGACTAATGTCTTGAACTTCAGTCTACTCTTCATCACTACTATATTGTGGTCTGAGTCTATATCTGCTCCTGGGTATGCCTTACAGTCCAGTATCTGATTTCGGAATCTCTGTCTGACCATGATGTAATCTAATTGAAATCTTCCCATATCTCCTGGCCTTTTCCAAGCATACCTCCTCCTCTTGTGATTCTTGAACAGGGTATTCGCTATTACTAGCTGAAACTTGTTACAGAACTCAATTAGTCTTTCTCCTCTTTCATTCCTTGTCCCAAGCCCATATTTTCCTGTAACCTTTTCTTCTACTCCTTCCCCTACAACTGCATTCCAGTTGCCCATGACTATTAGATTTTCGTCCCCCTTTACATACTGCATTACCCTTTCAATATCTTCATACACTTTCTCTATATGTTCATCTTCAGCTTGCGACGTCGGCATGTATACCTGAACTACCGTTGTCGGTGTTGGTCTGCTGTCGATTCTGATTAGAACAACCCGGTCACTGAACTGTTCACAGTAACACACCCTCTGCCCTACCTTCCTATTCATAACAAATCCTACACCTGTTATACCATTTTCTGCTGCTGTTGATATTACCCGATACTCATCTGACCAGAAATCCTTGTCTTCCTTCCACTTCACTTCACTGACCCCTACTATATCTAGATTGAGCCTTTACATTTCCCTTTTCAGATTTTCTAGTTTCCCTACTACGTTCAATCTTCTTACTTCCATGCCCCGACTCGTAGAACGTTATCCTTTCGTAGATTATTCAATCTTTTTCTCATGGTAACCTCCCTCTTGGCAGTCCCCTCCCAGAGATCCGAATGGGGGATATTCCGGAATCTTTTGCCAATGGAGAGATCATCATGACACTTCTTCAATTATATGCCACGTGTCCTGTTGATACACGTTACGTGTCTTTAATGCAGTGGTTTCCAATGCCTTCTGCATCCTCATGTCGTTGATAATTGCTGATTCTTGCGGCTTTAGGGGCAATTTCCCACCCCTAGGACAAGAGAGTGCCCTGAACCTCTATCCGCTCCTCCGCCCTCTTTGACAAGGCCATTGGCAGAATGAGGCTGACTTCTTATGCCGGAAGTCTTCGGCCGCCAATGCTGATTATTTATCAAAATTTAGGCAGTGGTGGGGATCGAACCCGGGACCAAAGACTTTTGATTATGAATCAAAGACGTTCCCATACTTCTTGTGAAACAGTGAAACAAGGAGTCCCCCAGTCTTGGCCCCAGTCTCTTCTCAGCCTACGTCAATGATGCCACCCAGCCATAACACTCCAAAATAATGAGTTATGCAGGTGACACAACACTGTTGTTTTTTGGGAAAAATACCTGTGAACTTACATCCGCTGCAACAGATGGAGTAATAAATATAATTAAGCATATAAATGTAAATGTTGACAAATTGCAATTATTATCATTTAAGACTGTGAACTCTAACCGTATCTCTATAAATAATATATGTGGAATTGCAGCAATGTACATTAATAGTTGCAAATTCTTAGACCTAGACTGAGATGAAAACTTGCAATGGTCAAATCATATTAACTATGTATGTGGGAGGATTAGTAGGGGATTATATCTACTCAGTCACCTATCAAAAATAGTTACAAACTGTACTATCAGAACTGCCTGCTGTGGAACAATATATCCTTTACTAAATTATGGTATCGCACTATGGGACTGTCCTGCAGATACACTCCTCAATAGATTAATGTTGCTGCAGAAGAAGGCAAGTAGAATAATGCATGGTTTATGTCATCATAATTCTCGTAGAGAGGTTTTTGTGCAACATAAGTACCTTACAGTATATTCCCTGTGTTTATAGAAGGTAATTTTACTTTTTGTACATCATCAAAAAGATTCTAGAAAATGCAGTAACATACAAATCACAATACTAGAAATAAAAATAATTACTTTATGTACAGAACTAAATAAAAATAATAAACCATACCCTATACATCAATGGTCAAATCTGGTTTAACAAACTGCCAAAAGACTTACATGTGCATGATGGAAACATCTTCAAAAGGAACTTATATTATTATAACAAAGAAATGTTTGTACTCACTTTCTGAATTTTCACTTGAAATCATGTGATATTACAGTCTTTGTTGGAAATTAGACATATTTTAATTGGGTACCTAATTTTGTGGCTTTGCAGTTTTGTCAATTTAACTATCTGCTTTGTTTGTATTTTAGAATAAATTCTCAAAATTATGTAAAACAGCACTGGCATTTGCAAAAGTCATCATCTTTGTTGGCTCTCTGCAAAGAATGTAATAAATAAATAAATAAGTAAACAGAAATCTAATAGCACTTGTAGTGGAACTAGTCAGGGCTTATCTCTCCCTCCTATTGTAGAATTTGATACTCATCTTAAATTTATGACATAATAAGTTGGAATTGCTTTTTGTGATCTAGAAACCAAAATAATTTTCGTATATTTTCATAAACAGACCTGCTGTATTATAATAACACAAAAGTTATTAGCAAATTAATTTAAAATTGTAATAATAATTTGACAAATTATGAAAGAATAGTTGCTCCTCAGCACATAGTGGAGATGATAAGTCACAGATAGGCACAACAAAGAGACTGTCGCAAAATAAACGTTGGCCAATAAGGCCTTTGTTGAAAATAGACAATGGACACATACTCACACGCTCACGCATATGCAACTGTCACATACATGACCACAGTCTTTGGCAGCTGAAGCCAGACTGTGAGCAGCAGTGCATGATGGGAGAGGCAACTGGTTGGGGGTGAGGAGGAGGCGTGGCCAGGGAGGGGGAGAGATAGAAGGGTTGGGGTGGACATCTGACAAGGAGGTGAGGAGAGGGTAGGGCAGCTAGCTGCAGTTGGGAGGTTAGACAGTGGGTGGGGGAGAGAGGGAAAGGGGGGGGGGGGGGGAAAGGAGAGAAGTAAACAACAGATTTTGTATGTTGGACGAATAGAGGGCTTTGTAGTGCTGCAATGTGATTAGGGGAGTGTCTAGATGGGTAAGGACAATGATTAATGAAGGCTGATGCCAGAAGGGTTACAAGAACATAAGATATATTACAGGGAGAGTTCCCATCTGTGGTATTCAGAAATTGATGGGAAGGATCCACATGGCACAGGCTATGAAGCAGTCATTGCAATGAACAACGTCGTGTTTGGCAGCATGTTCTGCAGCAGGATGGTCCAGCTGTTTCTTGAATACAGTTTGTCAATGGCCTTTCATGCAGACAGACAGCTTCTTTGATGTCATGTGCATGTAGAATGCAGCACAGTGGCTGTAGCTTAGCTGTTAGATCACATGACTGGTTTTACAGATAGCCCTATCTTTGATGGGATAGGTGATGTTTGTGATCAGACTGGAGTAGGTGGTGGTGGGAAGGTTCTATGGGAGAGGTCTTGCATCTAGGCCTCTTAGAGGGATATGAGCCCTGAGGCAAGGGATTGAGAGCAGTGGTTGTATGGAGATGGACAAAAATATTGTGTAGGTTTGGTGACTGGTCGGATACCACTGTGGGAGTGATGGGAAGGATAGTGAGTAAGATATTTCTCAATTCAGGGCATGATGAGAGGTAGTCAAAACCCTGATGGAGAATGTAATTCAGTTGCTCCAGTCCTGGGTGATACTGAGTCACAAGCTTCAACAGCTGCCACCCATTCTACGCCAAGAATTCCCTTCCATACATCCTAACTGCCTGTGGCCATTGCATCTGCAGTAATGAGTGGTACCTTTTGAAATGTACAAAGAGTCTCACTGAGGCCTCTACAGACTGTAATTATCCTCCCAGCCTTGTACAAAAACAAATCTCCCATGCCTTATCTTTCCAGACAGCCACCACCTCCCAAAGTCCCACCATCTGGCCACAGAGGAGTATTGCCCTCGCAACTCAGTATCACCCAGGACTGGAGCACTTAATTACCTTTCACTGTGTCCTGAAATGGGAAATGTGGTCATGTGCATGTGAGTTGCATTTGCACAAGTGTGTGTCTATTGTATGTTTTCAACAAAAGTCTTGTTAGCCGAAAGCTCATTTCGTGATAGACTTTTTGTTGTGCCTATCTGCGATCCAATATCTCTGCTATATGGTAAGTAGCAACTATTCTTTTCATAGCATTGTAACATTCCATCGTGTATTTCCCATTGTTGAATCATAATTTAAAACTGTTGTCATCATTCATATTTGAATGATTTGTAAAATATTTATAAAAGCAGTATTTGAATTGTATGAGATGCTTCAGTTGTTAAAGATTGGTGTGAATTGTGACTTTACGTATTGCTGCACTTGTTGATTTGTGTGGAACAAACAATAATAATTGTGTATTTGCCAGTTATGCAGTATCAATGGAAGTAGCAGTGTTACATTGAGTTATGGAGGAGTATGTAAAGAACTGAATCCATCATGCCTACTACACAAAAACAATTATTGTATGAGCAATAATTTTGACAAAGATCTGCAAAAATCAGATGAGTACATTTTTCTAGTTTTCATTGTTATCTCAAACCTCCATTCTTGCTTAAAATGGATGCACACACTTAGTGACAGAATTCCTAAAATTTTCAAGAGAACACTTGGTGATTTTTAATAGTAAAAGAGAAGGGGTTTCTGATACTGAGCCATGTGTCGGCTCTCAACATATATCGCGCTTTAAAGATAGTTCTGAGTCCTTCCATTCCATTATTAATTGATTCTTTAATATTTATTGTTATGCTGTGTATGATTCTGTTGAGATTCCCCTCTGTCGGTGTGTCTGGTCTTATTGATCTTCAAGTCATTGCTTATTGTTAGCCTTGTGTAAGGGTATAAGATCTTTGGGGGGATGACCGGTTGGTTGCCTAGCGGTGACGAGTCAGTCGGTCAGTTTTTAAAATCAGGAATTAGAGAATGTTGTACGATGAGACCGCGGTGTGGCGTGGCGTGGCGGTGGAGGGTTGGCTGTTGTTCCGAGAAGCCGCGTGGTCTATCCTGGCAGTACGAGATGAGTGGGACGAGTTGATGGGAACAAGGCTGTAAGCTCTTGCTGTGAGCACCCAGGGGACATGGCTGTGGTTCCGAGTCGCTACTTGGTGGGAGCGGCAATGGATGTCTTTAAATTTTCTGTCTGGAGGCAGGAATGATGGACTAGTAACTTGCCTAACCTGAGGAGTGGTATTTTGCCGCCATGGGTGCAGAGAAGATGAGAGCTCCGGTGACAGAGTGCATGACTGCGTGACTGTGCCCAGTTGGGTACGCTGGCGATGTGTACACGGTCGGGTGTGAGGAACCTTTGCATCGGAGTTCACCTGCTGTTTCTCTGATAAACTGCAAGTTAAGTTGGTTAAAGGTTTAGATGTTAACTGAAAAATTTTGGTTTGTGCAACCAGTGTTATTTCTGCCTTGTGGCCTCCTGCGTTCGGGTTTCCTGTCCCTGTCACCGGTGTAATTAGAGACAGTGATCTTTTGGCTTCTTATTAGTACTGCCTGGGAGGAAGTGTATTTTTGGGCAGGGATTATGGTTCCTTATTTGATTCCTCCTCCTCCTCCCCTGTCCTCGTGTGAGGTCAATGTGATTGCTGAATGTGAGGCGTTTTGGGTCTGTTAGTCCGCTTCTAGCCTGAGCATCCTTCAGGAGACAATTGTGGCTGCCCTTACACCCGGTCGGTTAATTATTTCTATCCCAGGACATTTTGGTGGCAGGACATAGTATTAAAGTTGTTAGTTATTGTAAAATGTTAAATGGTTGTACTTTACTCTGACTGTTTTTGGCCACTGTTTAAAAAGGTTAATTTTGCCTTTCATTGGTGGGTTTTTAAAATTAAGTGTCTTTAAAATTGTTAGTTATTGTAAAAGGTGAATGACTGTATCTTTACTTTGATTGTTTTAATCAACTTGGCATCCTTTGAAAATGCTAGTTCTGCCTCCCTGTTAGCGAGCCCTTGTAATTTAATATCTTGTTGTGCCAAAGTTTAAAAGAAGTTGGCTCCCTACATGCTTGGCAGCGAAATTGTATGCAAATTAGTGGTTTTTTGTTTCATTACTTGGAAAGTTTTAATTTTGTTATTAAATGCTTTATCAAAGTCTGTTTTAAGTAAAATGGCTTGGCTATTAATGGTAAAGTAAAGTTTCAAATTTCGTTACTTGGAAAATTTTGATTTGTTATCAAATATTTTATAAAAGTTGGTTTTGAGTAAAATGGCTTGGCCATTAACTGTAAAGTAAATTGTTTTGAAAAGGCACTCATGCCTACAAGCTTTTTTGGATCTGTTCCTGGTCAAGTGATAAATAAATGACATTTAATGGTTGAAGTAATCAATAAAGAAATTGTAAATTGCAACTCGACAGTAACCAACTAATTTTGGCCCCATTTCCCATTAATCATAATACCCGTCTCAGATACACTCCATTGCTCTGTGTTGGTGCAAACCCAAAATGGTACTGCCATCTTGTCCCAGTGATTCACAGCATCCTGTTCGTGAGGAAGACGTGCCAGCCCCATGTTTTAATAGCTCTAGGATACTCCCAAAAAATAATAGAGAAGTACAATCCTTGTCAAACTATTGCATTTTTATGCAATGTTTCTAATTATTTACTGAACAGACCTTGTTTTTATATCAGCAAGTCATTTATAGCATTCATTATGTTATCTCCACAAGTTTTACATTTATTGTGGATGTTGTTCAGATGACCATTCTTGAAATGTATTGAATCATTATCCCTTGTATGTTCACAAAATTGAACAAATTAACTCCTGAAAGAGAGCACTCCTCTATGCATGTAACATTAAATATTACAGAACATACTTCTATTAAATTAATATGGAAGCCCCAGAATTTTTTACAAGTATGGAAGGGTAGAAATGAGTATACAGCAGGATAGCATCCCAGTAAGCTTGGGATGAAACTGCCTTCTCCAATACCAGCAGGCATTCTATTGTTAGATTGCTGGTGTTACCAGTGGCTGGGCATAAAACACTTGCTGCCTGAAGCTGAGTGACCTGGTTTCAGTCACTCTAAAACAAGGGAGCCCATGTTCAGAATATTACATCTAAGATATATGATATTAAAAGCATTACCAAACAATATTGCAGCATCATTTATAATAAGGCAAACCTACATTTCTAGCATTTGTGGATTTAGAGAAAACTTTTGACAATGTTGACTGGAATACTCTCTTTCAAATTCTGAAGGTTGCAGGGGTAAAATACAGGGAGCGAAAGGCTATTTACAATTTGTACAGAAACCAGATGCCAGTTATAAGAGTCAAGGGGCATGAAAGAGAAGCAGTGGTTGAGAAAGGAGTGAGACAGAGTTGTAGCCTATCCCCAATGTTATTCAATCTATATATTGTGCAAGCAGTAAAGGAAACAAAAGAAAAATTTGGAGTAGGAATAAAAATCCATGGAGAAGAAATAAAAACTTTGAGGTTTGCCGATGACATTGTAATTCTGTCAGACACAGCAAAGGACCTGGAAGAGCAATTGAACAGAATGGACAGTGTCTTGAAAGGAGGATATAAGATGTACATCAATACAAGCAAAACGAGGATAAAAAAAATGTAGTCGAATTAAATTCGGTGCTGCTGTGGGAATTAGATTAGGAAATGAGACACTTAAAGTAGTAAATGAGTTTTGCTATTTGAGGAGCAAAATAACTGATGATGGTCAAAGTAGAGAGGATATAAAATGTAGACTGGAGTGTAGCCATGTACAGAAGTGAAACATGGACGATAAATAGTTTAGACAAGAAGAGAATAGAAGCTTTTGAATTGTGGTGCTACAGAAGAATGCTGAAGATTAGATGGGTAGATCATGTAATAATGATGAGGTACTGAATAGGATTGCGGAGAAGAGGAATTTGTGGCACAGCTTGACTAGAAGGAGGGATCAGTTGGTAGTACATGTTCTGAGGTGTCAGGGGATCACCAGTTTACTATTGGAGGGCAGTGTGGAGGGGGAAAATTGTTGAGGGAGACCAAGTTATGAAGACGCTAAGCAGATTCAGAAGGTTGTAGGTTGCAGTAGGTATTTGGAAATGAAGAAGCTTGCACAGGATAGAGTAGCATGGAGAGCTGCATAAAACCAGTCTCTGGACTGAGGACCACAACATACAACAAATCTTTTATATAACTTAGTAGCTCTAAAACTTCATTTAGGTTGTATACTGTATGATTATGAGGAAATCTTTTAGTTTCCTCTTTATTATATAAAGGTTGTCAGTTTTCTTTTTTATATTCAGTTGGAACTTACTGTAAACCTTTATTTAACACTGGATAACTCCATTATGCGCTATACTGAAAGTTGTTTAGTCTTTGTGCAAGCTTCACTTCTGCTTTGTGGCATGATTGTGAATGTCACTGTTAGTTTGGAAAAAAGTTGTTGTTTATTCAGATGTCACCATTGCATATATATTCTGACTTTTGAGTGTCAATATCCCAAGGGTCTTCTTAAACAGGTGCCTACAGGATGTCTGATATATGGCACCACAGATCGGCCTCACAGCTTGTTTTTATAGTATAAAAACTTGTTCCACTTCCGCAGCATTTCTCCAGAATATTGTACCATATGAGACCAGAGAGTAGAAATATGTGAAATATGATAACATTGTACTTTGCCTGTCAACTAAGGGTGAAATAACTCTTAGTGCAAAGCATGCCGAGCTTATTTTCTTGAACAAGCAATTATATGTGTGCTCCTTCTTAACTGATTATTCATTTGTATGCCAAGAAATATTCTATGTGTAGTTTCATTTATTTATAACTGCTGATATCCATTTCAAGGACTTGTAGTTTCTTATTTGCCATCTGAAACTAATTTAGGTTTGTTTTCGAAAGATTTCATGATAGACTATATGCTATGAACCATTTATATACTAAATGAGTTATTGTTTCAGTTGTAACCTGCAGTCAGGGTTTCATGCCATTGATCAAGATATTTGTATCATCAACAAGACTTACTATATTTGCGTTGTTATTACTGACACTGGTGGGTCATTAATGTACACTAAGAAGATTGGTCCAACGACTGAGTCTTAGGGAATACTGTACTCGGTAGTCCCCCAATCTGATTTTATTGTTTCACCTGCATCTGTTAGGACAACTCTTTGTTTTCTGTTACATAAGCAAGATTCTAGACAAGTTAGTGGTTGGTCTTTGATACCATAGCATAGGAATATCTTTACTACTGGTAATGTGTTACACAGTCAAAAGCTTTAGTGAGATCACAGATAATTCCCACAAGATAACTTCTAAAATTCAGTTCATCTAGACTTTCTTTAATAAGACTGAATATTGCTAGCTCTGGGGAGAGCCCTTTGTGAAAGAAAAACTGGGAAGGCATCATTTAGTCCTTTGTTTTACATGTCCACATAGCCTGTTGTACGTTACCCTAACAAATGTTTTTGAAAAGAACTGGCAGCAGAGATAGGCCAATAAATGTTGTGAATATCTTATGAGGTTTATAATTTCATTACGCATTGTGGATTTGACATTCTGTGTCATCATGGGTGTATGCTCTGTAAGATTGAATAGTTTCATGACTTCTGAGAGAGGCTGAGTGTTTTTTATTCCTACAGTTTTGGCTACAGACTGGAAAAAAAAATACTGAACGAAGAGGCTACCATTTTCAGATTATTGTGGACTGTTGATTGGCAGAAATTCAATGTTAAAATTTCCACATCCAATAGTTTTATAATTGCAATTTTAATGTTTTATAAGGACAGTTTCTAGTTGAAAAATGATCTTTGGGATGTTTACTTTTGGTGTCCTGCAGATTGTTATAACGATGGTTTGTTTTTCCAAACAATGGTTACTCTAATGCATGAATGTAAATCACTCAGCCAAGGATTACTGTAGTTTGTGTGGATTCTAAGTGCTGCACCTGCTCAAGATTCACCCACTCCAGCACTTACTCAAGGTTCACTGGTTTCTGTGCCAGCTCATTCTCTCGCCCACTGCCCAGCCACCTCCCACCCACCATGCCAAGCCTGATGCTGGCATTCCATGTTTTACATTGATGATGCATCCATGGCCTACCCTCTTCCCATGGATGGAGTGCCTGGACAGGATAAGAATAATGAGGCTGCATCTTGTTGTGTGTTCTAGTGCTTCCTGCTGCCTCTTCATTCATTTTGCTGGGGCCATGTTTCATCCTTCCCAGTTATTCGTGTGTTTTTCAACCACATCAATCATGCTTGTGTGTTAGGAATCTTGGTGGGGCAGTGTACTCATATCCTTGTGCTATGCCAGTCAACATTCAAATCCTACAAGTGTGTCGAACCACATATCAAACCAGAACTGGTCATGTTTTACTACAATGTGAGCATGTCCTCTGTGTACTGGACTGTTAATTTCTTGTATACCATAGCTGTTTTCAGTCACTTGGTTGTCTCAGTTCAGGTAGTCTGTTTCTGTATTGTCCCTCAGTGCATTCTCTTGCATATTATTGTCAATCTTTGTACTACTCATATTTTAGTGTGCGTTCAGATTCTAGTTTGCTAGCAGTGTATTCTCACACACTGCAGCTTTTATTACTTCAGGATCCACTGCAGAGTGCGATTTGGCTCAATTAGGTTCCCCAGTTTTTTTCTGCAGCACAGAAAGCTGAGTCACCTGCCATCCTTTTGGAGCAATTTTGTCAAGCTGTGTGGCACTGCATTCTTGTTCAGTGTTCTATATCAATCACTCTAGTACCACCCAGCCATTGCATGTGATGCTGATCCTTTCATCATTGGCTCTTTCATGGCCAACCCTCCTGTCTTTGCCAGCTCTGTCACAGCTGGCCCTCCTATCCTTGCCAGCCCTTCTGACACCAAAGCTTGCTTACAAGCAGGCGCTGTAATGGCCAACCCACTTGTTCCCATTGTTGTAGCTGTCTCCATAGCTGACCACATGACCTCCTCCACAGTTGTCATCAGCTCTGTCACAGCTAGCCCTTCAAATACCATCACTGCCTCCACATCAGATCAAGTAGCCTCCTTGACTGTTATCACTGGCCCTGTTGTGGCTCACTCTCATTAAGGTTCCTGGAAGTTGTCACCATTGTCCCACTGCCACCTCTCCTGATGCTGTCCAATGTCCAGCGGCACTGGCATTTCCATTGTATGTTCTTCTGGGCCTGGGTTGCAGCCTTCCTAGACCTTTCACTGATGACCCTGCCTCCACCCACACCTTTCCTGTCTCCACCTAAGGCAGCCCATTGCCATTCCCATACGCTTTTCCTGTTCATTGTCTGGTTGCCTTGTTAGTCTATTCTGGTGGCTACTCAGTGCGTCCTACCCTGAATGCTATGCTTCTCTAAGATTGTTACACCATTTCCATCATTGGGAGAGGAGTGTAATATATGCAGGGATAAACCCCAGCCTGTTTGGCTACAACACATGTGATATGTTTCATGGGCCAGGCATGGCCACTGCAAGTTGTTTGTCAACAGAGCTGTTTACTGTCAAGCCTACTGCAGCCACCATAGCATATGTGGGTGCAAACCATGTCTATATGTAGCATACAGGTTGCGGTAAACAGTGCAGCAGTCACTGGCTCCTATTTGCATCCATGCAGTCTTGTGTACATGGGACATCAACACCTGTTTTCTTCCACTGGTGGGTACTTAGGTCACTGCTCAGCCCCTCAATGGCCAGTACATCTTCAGGCTCCAAACCAACCACCAGCCACTCTGAAGTCTATGCTTTGAACCATAACACCTGCTGCTGCCACTACTTATCATGTGCCGTTTCATGCCTTCACCAGGATCACAGGCATTGGCTATATGTAAGCCACTCCAGAAGGCCCCACAGTACCAGACCTGCAGCCTTCATCAGGATTAAAGCCACTGTCATTTGTGAAATTCACTCACTTTATTTCTTCATTTGTTGTCCTTGGTGTCAACTACTGCGTTGCTATACTGGCTGAAAAATGGGGGGTGGAAATCAGACACAGACTACTTTAAATGATGTAGCTGACAGGTGCACATTTGTATTTCACAGTTGTTTACTTTCACTGTTCATAACCCTCCATATACACATTAATATGGCCAAGTGCACTATTGTTAACTTTTGATAAGTCTCATTAATAGTTTGCAGGTGAACATCCACATACTGCAACAATAGTTTACTATTGTACATCTACGAGCAGTAAAAACCTAACCACACAGTTCTTTAAGACTAACAAAGTACATATGGAACAGACACTGTCATTGTTTTAATACACAGCCTAATTGTGTTACTCTTAGTTCACAGTTAAGATGATGCATTGTTGTTGTAACCAGCACAGTTTTCCTGTCTGAAACTTGGCCATGGACTGACTGTCTTGATACCAACATTTGGGCCCATATATATCCTCACAATAATAGATACTGAAACTACACAGTGTTCGAAGTTAAATTTACAGAAATTACAGTTGAAACTTAACTCATTAAATTAACTGAATACATTGAAAAATTGGTTCTTTTTAACAGTTTCTTCTACTACAAGGGTGAAGCCAAATTATTTGTTTAAATCATGAAGTTAACATATATAGTTACGGAAATAATACTTTTAATAAAACTGTTAATTACTTTGGAATTAATTAAGGGCTGGCTTTGCTCACATGTTTTCGAACAGAGCCAAATAGATCCTTTAATAATACTATTAGTTGTTCCTCCAAATGTTTATAATTAGTACAGAATTTATATTTGTTTATAAGTTAACAATAGAATTTAAGTTATGAAACTATTACTGTTTTCACCCTTTAACAAAAGGATACAAAAGATATTAACTGGTAATAGTCAAAATAAATTTGAAAATCAATTACATACCTGAAACTAAGCACAAACTTAGATCTGATGCCATATTCTTTAAAACTGAGGGCTAACATTTCTTTTTTATGACAATGCAGATTATACTCACTTATGTTAATATTAATTAATTCAAAAATTTAAAAAATGAATTTTAAGGAGGCAGGTGACAAAACAAGAAGGGAAGTAAAAATATCCCAGCTTGCTTTGTCACACATTCAACAACTGCTCTGGAGAGCTCGCTTTATCAACTCATCACCATACTGACGATCATGAAATTCATAATAATGTCCTCCACTATGCAGCATTACATAAGGACATTTCAGTTGTACCCATGTGTGGACTTTCATCCTGCAAAGCTGTACTGAGTTTCACTGAAAGCCAGTAAATAAACAGTTGTTACTCTAATTTGCAGAAATCAATCACACTCTCGGTGCACACAGCCAAGGGTCACTATAATATTTACTGTGTTCTTGCCTTGCACTTTATTCACAAATTTATCAGGCTGCATCAGTTCATCCTTAATATTTTGTGTATCTTCATGAGGGTTCCTGTCAGTAATAAGCTGTTTATGAATTGGTTTTGGAAGATGATTATTACTTTTGGAGCACTTTACAACTCTGTTGTTCATTTTATTCCAATGTATAAGTGGTGTCCTATCTGTATCAGATCTGGTAGATGGTTTTGCTAATTCTTTAGCATGAGACAGTTTAGTTGGAGCATTATACTATGTACAATCATTGCATATCCATTTCAGGGCAAAGTTTTCGTCATTATTTACTGAGGGAATGACTTTTCCACAGCCAAAATGAAGTCTCCTTCTGCAATGCCTACACCTAATTCTGGATTTTACAGTTTTACAGTATTTGTCACAAAATCAGCTCCCAAAGCAATATTTTGAGGCAATGCACTGTCCACTTTCTTTGTTTGTACACTTTGTTTGTTACACACAGCATACAGCTACACTTCACTATCTCTTGTTGCTTATGTAACACTTCATATTTATGTTTTAGGTAGATGAACTCATTCATTAGCACAGTAACAGTCTTGTTAATGCAATCTTTGTTTGTTTGTTTTTGGTGTAACTTGTCATTACATTTGGAACATACCAAAATTTTCTGCTTGGGGTCAGCACTCACATTGTTACTTTGGTCTATTATCTTGAATTTGAAACACGTAGGACCCCTTGTTGCAGATTTTTTAGGTGAACAAAAGTTATCTTCCATTTTTTTGTGTGTGATGCTGACTTGGGTTCTGAAATCACCCATGAGTGTTCCTGTTTTCACCTTCAATGCACCATAAAAAAAATGTTATACACACATTGTCATGGTAATTGATAAACTTTTTGCAAATATGATACCTTTTCTGTGCACTTCTTATTATATTTATTGAGCTCACAAACTTGCCATTTGCAAATAGTGCCTTCTTGAATTAATGGATTGAAATGCTAGTGTAGACACACACAACACATAATCCACCAACTGATAATCCTTGAAATAGGACCTCTATAGTCAGGTGTCAAGTTACTAAGAATTTTGCCAAAAATCCTACATGGTAGTGTATCTGACACTAGTTTGCCAAAGAAGTTCAAAGACTATTCGATGGAAAGGAGTCTTACATTGATACAGAGTGCTTAAATTTGTATGTTGTTCCTTGTAATCAGTCATGCTATAGAGTTTACTCAAAATGGGTGCTCCTGCCAAAATAAGTGATACTGAATGTTTTCTGTTTTTGATGTGTCTTGTATTACTCATGTGTTTACTTTACACAATATATTGCTACAATATCAATTAAAATTCAGTTAACATCAATGACCTCAATAGTTCTTGTAAAATATTGCTGTAGTTTCCTGCTCTTGGCTTCGTTGATGTGTTCAGGGACATTTGCCAGATGTATACTGCGGGACTTCAGAGTGGATCTCAAAATGATCTTTAGGAGTCTTAAACAGCCATGTACACTATATTGCTATGAATGTAGAATTTTGGCTTTAGTGAAGTTACTACCATTGCGGTTGATCTCTGCTCCTGAGATAAAACAAATATATCAGCTTTTTACTCATATTTTATAAATGAGTACCCAGCATAGTGCCATATCAACCAGCATTTGTGATGGACAGTTGATATCACATAAGGTGCACCAGCTGAAAATGATTTCATTAACAGTGAGATCAGAGAGGGAACTTAAAACTTTATTTGTACAGATTGTTTCCTAGCAAATGTCATTGTCATTCTGTGTAATGGGTATTTCTTTGTCACCTGCAATCTCTTATTAACAGGGAGAATTTTTCAGTTTTGTCTTTTCAGTCAATTATTTTAGAATGCACCTTATGCCTTGGACTTAGAGCATGGGAAGGAAAGAATGGTATGGATACTTTTGATTATGTTTTGGTGATCTGTTACACAAGTGTCATGTGATCCAGTTCACATATTCAAGTTAGATCAACTACGTAATACAGTCTTGTGGATGTCAAGTATCATTTTGTTTCTTCTAGAATCACATTATATCCTAAATTTGTGTAGAGCCACTGAAGTATGTTATATCGCTCTGAGAATATTAGTTCCCACCTTCACAGTGGTCAGATTGACTATTTCTGTAAACTGAAAGCTTTGAAACAGCTATGTGGCTTTAAAATATTGTTTCAGCAATACACAATATTACAGATTATCTATACAATTCAAGTAAACCAAAATATACCAAATGAAGTTAACTCTATCCTGTGATTTTTCTTGTTTAATTATTCCTATTATAGGAATAACAAATTTTTTATTTTACTATATCAGCTGAATAATATTTATTGTATTGCTTTATATATAATTCTGAAAGGAATTGAAAATTATGTATAATTTTTCATAAAAACCAATATTTATATATACAGTGGTCCCTGCAAATTACTTGTCTTATGTCATATGTTTAAGTCAGCTGTGTACAAAGGTTTAGATTGGTTGATGTTTGTAATTTAAATGACCAATGCTTGAGGTCTAGAATACATGATAACTGATTGCACCTGAGGTGTAAGCTGTGTAACAATATAATTTGTGATTGTTGTATGAGGCCTATAGTTGTACTATGACATAGTTGTAAATTTTTTTCTATTTGTGTAGTTTATGCCCTTTCATACAGATTAAACATACGGTTTTTACAGGCTTACATGCCTAAGTGTTATAGTACAAATATATGATAACATAACATATCATTTTTGTAGTCTGGTACTGATATGTGTCGTCCTACATATGTATCAATGTTTTAATTTTGGGGAACAAAATTAATTTTGACATTTATGATATCTGATGTAAAAATTTGTCCATATATTGAGGTTTAAGCACTTGATGTTTGTAATTTCGCTGACTAGTTCTCAAGGTTTAGGTACAAAATAACTGACTAGTGTTTGTGTTTTAAGTCATATGATATCGCAACTTCAGTTTGTTGTTGTTGGTAAACATTACCTTTCTCTAGTGACCACCATACATAGGCTCATGTGTTGTCCAATATCAACCTGGCAGTATTGTAAAGTTATGAAAGTTTTCAATCTAACATTTGTAGAGAATTTTAATATATTCTTAAGCTTAACTGAATAGGTTTCTGACCTTTTACATTTGGTCTATGATTCCCCAAATGAATAACAAGCATATAATTGTAATATTGTTAATCCTGACAGGAGCTTAGCTGTTCTTTATTAGTGAAAATAGTACCCAAACTGTAGTTCAATGGTGGTTGAAGTTTATGTCATGAGTAACTCAGTTTCAGTTTCAGTTTATTGAGCACCCATTTTATCATGTACAATGATATTAAGTAATATAGTATCTGTAATTTAAATGGTTCCTGCCTATGAGTTATGTTCATACTACAATAAAATCTTGGATGGTTGTTTTGTGTAGTTAATGCTCTTACATTTCAAGTAAACATTTTGTTCTGATATTTTCATACAGGTATTTCCCATTCTACAAATAAATCAAAGTTTACAAAATAGAAAAAAATGTGTTCTTGACATTGTTCATGGTTACAATGAGATAGTGTAGTAACATAATACCAGTGTTATACAAGATTACAGTTTCTGACTATGACAACACATACAATGGTTCCTGCATATCACTTATCCTACATTGCATCGGACCCATCTGTATACGAGGGCAGTTGAATAAGTAATGCAACACATTTTTTTTCTCGGCCAATTTTGGCTGAAAAAACCAGAAATTTCTTGTGGAATATTTTCAAACATTCCCACTTTGTCTCGTACAGTTTCATTGACTTCCGACAGGTGGCAGCGCTGTACGGAGCTGTTAAAATGGCGTCTGTAACGGATGTGCGTTGCAAACAACGGGCAGTGATCGAGTTTCTTTTGGCGGAAAACCAGGGCATCTCAGATATTCATAGGCGCTTGCAGAATGTCTACGGTGATCTGGCAGTGGACAAAAGCACGGTGAGTCGTTGGGCAAAGCATGTGTCATCATCGCCGCAAGGTCAAGCAAGACTGTCTGATCTCCCGCGTGCGGGCCGGCCGTGCATAGCTGTGACTCCTGCAATGGCGGAGCGTGCGAACACACTCGTTCGAGATGATCGACGGATCACCATCAAACAACTCAGTGCTCAACTTGACATCTCCGTTGGTAGTGCTGTCACAATTGTTCACCAGTTGGGATATTCAAAGGTTTGTTCCCGCTGGGTCCCTCGTTGTCTAACCGAACACCATAAAGAGCAAAGGAGAACCATCTGTGCGGAATTGCTTGCTCGTCATGTGGCTGAGGGTGACAATTTCTTGTCAAAGATTGTTACAGGCGATGAAACATGGGTTCATCACTTCGAACCTGAAACAAAACGGCAATCAATGGAGTGGCGCCACACCCACTCCCCTACCAAGAAAAAGTATAAAGCCATACCCTCAGCCGGTAAAGTCATGGTTACAGTCTTCTGGGACGCTGAAGGGGTTATTCTGTTCGATGTCCTTCCCCATGGTCAAACGATCAACTGTGAAGTGTATTGTGCTACTCTTCAGAAATTGAAGAAACGACTTCAGCGTGTTCGTAGGCACAAAAATCTGAACGAACTTCTCCTTCTTCATGACAACGCAAGACCTCACACAAGTCTTCGCACCTGAGAGGAGCTCACAAAACTTCAGTGGACTGTTCTTCCTCATGCACCCTACAGCCCCGATCTCGCACCGTCGGATTTCCATATGTTTGGCCCAATGAAGGATGCAATCCGTGGGAGGCACTACGCAGATGATGAAGAAGTTATTGATGCAGTATGACGTTGGCTCCGACATCGACCAGTGGAATGGTACCGTGCAGGCATACAGGCCCTCATTTCAAGGTGGCGTAAGGCCGTAGCATTGAATGGAGATTACGTTGAAAAATAGTGTTGTGTAGCTAAAAGATTGGGGAATAACCTGGTGTATTTCAATGCTGAATAAAACAACCCCTGTTTCAGAAAAAAAATGTGTTGCATTACTTATTGAACTGCCCACCACTTTTTGAGTGATGATTTCATCATGTTTCCATGAATAATGTGTGTCTCCACACTGATGACAACACTGCCACATTGTAATATGATGTTCTTCTAAGATATGACTATACTGTTTCCACCACTCTAATTACTGACAGTGTATATAACTTATATCAGATATGATATGATGAGTTTTGCATTATTTTCTTTGAATATATGCACACCTCTGTTTATCTGAGATCAGTCCTTGAGCTCTTTTTTTCATACTTCTTTTGTGAGTTAATGCCACACACTATGACTCTAAACCAGCATAAAATTCTTCGTGCTGGTGCTCTAAACCAGCATAAAATTCTTCATGCTGGTTTAGAGTCAAGGTGTGTGACATATGGTTCTACAAACATCTTGTAACTTTGGGGAGTTTCAGTTCATGTAAAGGAAAGATGAAGCTTATCCATCTGATTTGCTGATTTTGTAAGTACTTTCACATAATTACTTGATCTATTTGTTAACCTATGTACTTGACCTTATGTGTATAGCATGTGTTTCATTTTGGTTATGATGGTCACTATGACTGAAACCAGTAAAGTAAAAGAATAATTCATACTGATGATGTATAAAATGTAGTTCTGCTTTGCCACTGAGTATGCTTTGTCATCTTAGTGACAGTATAAATAGTTATTGTGCCAGGTACACTGATATCTGATAAAATATTTTGTATGTATATTTTACTTCACCCCCCCCCCCCCCCCTCTTCCTTCCCCTTCAACCCCTCTGCCAGAAGAAGAAGTGTCTTCCTGCTGCCTCTTGGTGAATGGATATTTCAACTATCCAATTATATTACATTTTCAAAAATTGTTTATTTTTGTTAAAATGTATTGATTGTGGTACCTGTTAATAATATGTGAACACATTTGCATAACTATTGTTGCACTTGTCGTATTTTAAAGGAAGATGCCCTGGTCACTAATGCTAGAAAGGATATTCAGTGGCAAATAGGAACACCATTAAAAGCAGAATTTCGTACTCATTCCACAAAAAGATGTAATAAAGTTAAATACCCTTTATATCAACAACTGCTAACATGGAATTCTCCATTAAATACACGAAAAAATTGATCAGGAGAAAAACAAAGTAGAATATGAACAATATACTTAAAATACGTTTAAATAAAGCTGTCCACAAACAGATTTGTAAGCAGGAACAAATAACCATAAATCTACAGAACACTAAGTGAGAAACCCAATTTCTGTTTTATATGAAATAGAAACAAATATGGAAGCATTTACTCTATGCAATATTACGAATGTGAGCGAGAAGAAAGTAGAATATGAAAAAAATATTTACAGTGGAATCTAAAGAGTGCAGTATACAGAAGAAGTTGTATTCTAGAGCATGCTGGGTTAAAACCAAGTTCTGTGTACTATGAAACAAAATCAAATAGGGATGACTTAAAATCATCTGACAACAAAATGAGATGAAGTAGGATTGATAAACTTGCAGCTTTTTGAGTTGTAAATATTTGTTATGTATTATTGTTTTTCTGACATATTCTACATCCTGGAGGACCTCCTCACCACAGATCGATTGGAATGAAAGTAAATCTAATCTAAGCAGCACTCCAAGTGGCCTAGCAGTGAACCAAGATCATGTTATTGGAAGTCCTTATAAGAGTTTTGCCAACTGGAATATAGCAGCTCTTGCTAATTTAAACCTTCACAAATCAAATAACTCACTAAACCAAAATAGCTGTCCAGTACCTTGAAAAAACCTTGGTAAATAAAGCAAATCATATGGTATGTGGCTTAGTACACTCAATAAAACAAAGAGATCGACTGTCAGACTGCCTGCAAGCACTTTAAATTTCAAATTAATAGCCATCTAACATTTCTTTGCAAAATAAAATTAAAATTTTCTGAAGTATCAGTACTTCAATTGAAATTTTAAAAACAACAAAATTTTATAAAACCGTGCAAAAACACTTTATTATGACTTCTAGTTATTGCTTTGTAGAGAAATACAAATGTTATTGAAATTATAGTAAAATATTTTAACTTTATTTTGGAGGGAGACCCTTATTCAATTGTTTCTTGTTTCCTCTGTGAGGAGTCAAAATTTCATTAAACTGAACTCTTGCCCCAGCTCAACTCAGTGTACAATTATAATAGGTGGAGCTAATGATGTCTACAGGAATGAACTTTACAAATCCACTAACAATTTGAAAGAAATTTTGAGCTTTGCTAGAACACCTGTAATTGTCGTTGGTATTCCCCATAGACACGATCTTATGACTACTTCTATTGTAAATAAAGAAATTATTAAGGCTAACAGACAGTTCAAGAAGATATGCAAAGCATTTCAGAACTCACATTTCATTAGTGTAGATTCACTGGAGAGAGAACATTATACCCAACATGGCCTGCATTTAAACAACAGGGGAAAGATTGTATTAGGACAAAAAATCCGAGACTTCCTTTGTTCACTAGGCAGATGCAAGAAAAGTGAGCACATTATTCTTCCACCTCCAGTAACCCAGTCTACAGCATCGTGTGTAGCCCAACAATCACCATCTTCAACAGAAGCAGATCAGCCTACACTGCTGGCAGCTTCAACAACAGTACCTACTAAGGAAAGTGAGCCCACTATTCTTCTGCCTCCAGTAGCCCAGTCCACAGCATCTTCTCCAGTACTACTATCACCATCTTCAGTAGAAGCAGATCAACTTACATCACTAACAGGTTCAACAACAGTACCAACTACCCAAGCAGAAGCATTGAAAACCACCCGCCCCTTAAGCAAAAGAAGAGTGTCACCACCAGGCCATCTCAAAGATTTTTTATTGGAGGCAGGCACCAATCAGCCAATGCGGTGAGCACTGCAACAGATGCCAAGCATAAAAAATTAGTAGTTTTGTATCAAAATGTACAGGGTATAATTAGTAAGATTCCAGAATTAGAAGTACTATTGCTTGATGAACTAAAGGATGTTTCAGTTTTATGTGTATGTGAACATTGGTTAAAAGAAAATCAAGCTTTTGCTGCCAGAATAACAGGATATGAAATGGTTAGTAGCTTCAGTAGAGAAACTTTTAAAGGGGGAGGAACATGCATTTATGTCAGACAAGGAATTGAATATAAAGAAATCAAGTTTAGTAAGATAAAAAAACATTCAAAAAGTATTTGAATATTGCGTTTGCAAACTAACAGACCTTAAAATAATTATTGTGTGTGTATACTGTTCCCCATCAGGTAATTTTATGGAATTTTTGGACAGTGTTGAAAGTCTTTTTAGTGAGTTAAGACATTCTACAGAAAGCATTATTGTACTTGGAGATTTCAATGTCAACTTCAAAATCAACTGTTTAAATGTTACAAAATTGACCAATGTCTTTTGTTCGCAGAATTTAGCACCAACTATCTTTGAATACACTAGACATGGAAAGAACTCTGAAACAATAATAGACCAAATATTTCTTGACTTACATAAACTAGACAATGTTGTAGAAGTGATTGACACTGGATTCTCTGATCATAAAGCACTAAAACTTAGTATAAATAATGTACTCTGTAAAAACTCTAGGCCAAGTGAGAAACACATCCACAGGAGATGTATTAATGAGGACAACAATAGGATTTTTAATTCCTTGTTAAAAAATACAAGTTGGGATCTAGATAAACATGATAGTATAGACATTAATTTTCAGTCATTTCTAGCTGATTACAAACATAACTTTGAAATTGCTTTTCCCCTTAAGAAAATGAAAGTAAAAGGCAAAATTAACACATCGATAACACAGGGCATAAGAAAATCTGGAGAGCAACTCAGAATGTTAAGTAAATCAGCAAGGCAAAATCCTGCTTTGAAACAACGTGTTAAGTGTTATAGGAAATTATACAAGAAAGTAATCACTGCAGCAAAAAAGTTAAATAATGATTCATATATCAGTAGAAATAATGGCAACAAAAAAATGAAATCAGTTTGGAAAGTGATCAATAGTAACTTAGGAAGAAGCAAAGTAAGAAACAACATTGTTATTAAAACTGAGGACAAAACTATAAATGATCCATTACAAATTGCCAATATATTCAACTGTCATTTTACAAGTGTAGTTCAAAACCTCATACAAACCCAAAGTAGTACAGACATCAGTCATAACATCACTTTGAATTCCGAAACTATGTTTTTGTATCCTGTAACAGTACATGAGGTAGAGAATGCCATCAGCAAACTAAAAAATAAATTATCCTGTGGCACCGATGGCATTCCAGACAAAATCATTAAACACAGCAGATATATTTCTCCTCTTCTTGTAGATATAATTAATGCATCTTTCAGTACTGGCACTTTCCCTAGAAAGCTGAAACAATCAGTTATAAAACCATTATACAAAAATGGGGATCATTATGATGTAAAAAACTACAGGCCTTTATCAATGTTATCTTGTTTTTCAAAAATTATAGAAAGAGTAATGTATGGAAGACTCTCTACTTTCCTAAAAAAAAGTGGAATATTGGTCGATGAACAAAATGGCTTTCGAAAGAATAGATCAACTGAAACAGCTATATACAACTTTCTAAAACTTGTCCTAAATTCCATTGATAATAATGAAGTAAATTGTGGGGTCTTTTTAGATTTATCAAAGGCTTTTGACGTTATTGATCATAAACTACTGCTCGAAAAACTTAGTTGCTATGGACTCCGTGGTACTGCTCATGCATGGTTTAAGTCATATTTATCTGGAAGATCCCAGAAAGTAGAAATAGTTCATGATGGAAAGTCATACTTTTCTGGTTATAAGGAAGTTAGTTATGGGGTGCCCCAAGGATCGGTGTTGGGACCCCTGTTGTTCTTGATCTTTATAAATGACTTGCCAAACTATTTAACACAAGCTGATTGTGTACTTTTTGCTGATGATACAAGTCTCTTTTTATTAAAGCTCAGAATGAGACTGACCTTAACAGCAAAATTGAAACAACAGCAGTTGAAGCAAGTAAATGGTTCAGGGACAACAGTTTATTTGTGAATGAGGGGAAAACATTATGGATGAATTACAGACATGTTTCAAATAATATGAAGCCCAATATAAATGTGAAGCTAGGCCAACAGAATATGCTACAAACGCTGAATACAAAATTCTTAGGGATTTGGTTAGATGAGCATCTAAAATGGGACAAGCATATAGATGTGCTCAATAAAAAGTTAAGTAAATGTTGCTAAGTATTTAGAATGCTCAAAAATTGCTGCAGTGATCAAACAGTATTGTTTACATATTATGCATTTATGCATAGTCTTTTGCGATATGGTGTCATATTTTGGGGCAATTCAAGTCAGGCAAAACGCTCCTTTATTATTCAAAAACGAGCGATAAGAATCATAAAAGGAGCTGCACCTAGAGATCCATGTAGGGAAATTTTCAAGGAATATAAAATCATGACTCTTCCATCCATTTACATCTATGAAAGTATATGCTTTCTGAAGTCTCACCCCCAGTTTTCTTCTTTAAACAGTGAGTTCCATGACTATACAACAAGACAGAGTAATGAATTTCACAGAGAAGTGCATAAGAAAGCCCAATACAACAAGAGTGCAATATACCACCCAAAAATTCTCTATAGTGCTCTTCCCTTAAAAATAAAAAGGATTCAGCAGCTGAGCAGTTTTAAAAGTGAACTCAAAAGAATGTTAATCAGTAATAGTTTTTACAGTGTTAGTGAATATATGAATTCTTCAGAAAGATAGCGTGCCTTCACCTATCTTATAAGTTACTCATATACAAACTTGTGTCGTGGGGTAGACTCTTTTATGTACACACAAAAACTAATTAATCTGTCAATATAGAGTGTTATAATCATTATTTCTTGTTGCTGTCCATTATACACAGAATATATGTAACCTATTTGTGTCCTATATTGTTACAAATTTATATAATGTAAGCTATAATTGTTTTGCCCATATATTTAATTCAGATTATTCACTGATAGTTTTTACATAATATGTTGTTATTCATATTTTTTCTGTATGTAACATATGACAAATCCCATATCATTGTACATGATAAAACGGGTGCTCAATAAACAGAAACTGAAACTGGAACATTTTCTGAGGTCCCTTGTGCTTTGAACTGTTGAAAGTTGAGTGTGCTTGTACGTATGCACTGCATATCGTCATCATCAAGCAAGATGTCTGAAGCACCATAAACTTACAATGTGTTTGAAGAGTAAGGTTTGAAAACACTGTGTACTACTGTTCTCAACTTATGATAGTGAAAAATGGACTTTTAAATTGAAAACCACTTACAAATTGTGGGTCATTTTGTGAGTAGTGGAGAGATGCATGATGGGAACCATTAGTGCAAAATTGGAAACAAACAAGTGCAACCAGGAAACAGACTGGACTGGAAGATGCTATTATAACAGAAATGGAAAAGAAATGCAGATGGTTGGTATATATAGCCAGGTGAATGGATGGTAAATGGATCATTGAAGATCTTTGCTGGATTTAAAAAGACAAGAAAAGATAGATGACAGCCTAATGGACAGTAGGAAATGTGTATGAATAATATTGATGTGTATGGCTGAAGTCTGTAAAGTCTGTAAAGTAATGAAAAATCCATCAGTAGTGGATGGCAAATGGCTGATGATATATCTTTTCTGGGCATTCAAGTGTCCTTCACTTTCATACAAAACATCCAGCTTCCCAAAAATGTGTAGTTACTCTTTAAAGAACGGTAAAACAAAAATTAGGCTACAAAGTTTTCTCAGAAAGTAGTGTAATGCTATGTCTTAATGGCCATTATTTTTCCACGTTGCTGTAGTGCTTTCTTCTGAAGTCTGATGGCACATTATGTTCAAAGAGTCATAGGAAGTGGAGGAATTATCTCCAACACTATTGGAATGCAGGCCATTTTGTCATGGGGAATTGTTTTCAACATGTAGATAACTGTTTTATATTACACTGATTTTTGATGTTGAGCAGTACCTCTGTATAGTATCACCAAGATATATGCCAGTTATTATGTATTCACCCCTATTTTCCAGTGTACTTGGTCATATTATTACAAGTGGTATGTTTTCATTTCTACCTTCCAATTAAAAGAGTTCTGGCTAAATTTCCTTCATAATCTAAAAACTATTGATCATGTAGCTGTTGTGTGAAGTTGGTTGTAAGTTTCATGTTCTTATTTTTGCTTCTTTGGTTCACAGCACTCATTTCCCGAGTTTTATGTTTACTTAACCCCTCTTATTTGAGGCCACAAGAGTGGAACATGTGTATTTTGATTTTCACATTTGGTTTCTCTCAATTGCCAATGACACTAAGGCCACTATATAGACTAAGATTGAACAAAAACTCCAATTTTAATATTCTCACAGGGCTTTAACAACATATCTTCTAAGTACTTGAATTCAGACACGACAAGTTATGTCTTAATGTAATTTTAAGGGTTTGCCACCACTAGACCAAGAAATCTGCCATTCACTACAGTCTCCCAATTAAATATGATGTTGGAAAAATGATAGTTCTTTCAACAAGATGGTGACTGATTCATAATAAAGTTTTGTTTATTTTTGATGCAATCACTTTCGTAGAAAGTTGTAACAAGTTTTGACCCAAGATGGCCTTCTTCAAATGGTACAATAGGAAAAATAAAAAGCTTATATGAAGACCTTACAACAAGTTAAAATATTTTTCCTATGTTTACTTCTAAGTAAAATGCAGATTTAATATTATGACAATCTATTGAGGTAGCCACTGAGTCCTGCATGTATGGTCTAGCTACCCAAAGTACAAAATGCAGCACCATCAGCCACTGAAAATGTATAGCAAGGATTGCTCCATTGTTCTTTTTATTGTAAAGATCTTACTCTGTTTTAAATGTAATTTTAATGCTGTGAGGCCCATGTTTTGTTTTACTATATTATGCATAACTGATTGAAATATTATTGTACATTTATCATATTTTATAGTTTTCATAAGCGAATATTGTCTTACTAGAGGACAAACAATGGAAAATCCAGGATGAACTGTAACAATATTATGAAAACGAAAGTTGCAGCTCACCATATAGCGGAGATGCTGAGTTGCAGATAGGCGCAATAAAAAGGCTGTCACAAATCAAGCTTTTGGCCATTAAGGGCTTCATCAACAATAGACATAAACAAACACACACACACACACACAAACCACACTCCACTTCATTTGTGACAATCTTTTTGTTGTGCCTATCTGCGACTCAGGATCTCCACTATATGGTGAGTAGCAACTTTCCTTTTCACAATATTCTTACTAGAAGACACATGCATCTAGCATAAGAAGTGGGAAACAAAAGCACACTTAGCTGTACATATATAAATCTCCAATTTTTGTATTATATTTAGTTTGACAACACATAAACAATTAGACACAAAATAGCAACCATGGGTATCATCTGCTTGTACTGAAATAGCACTTTATTTAACTCACAAATAGATCTAGTGAAAATATTTTCACTTGTTTTAAGGCATTTAGGGCTTTTTATTCTACCTATTATAGCATCTGAAGATGGTCAGTTATGATTGTGTCATAAAAAGTGATTGCTTCAGAATGAAACTAAACTTTATTAAATCTGGTTTCTTCCATGGCATGATTCAGGCCTACCCTCTACATCACAGCCAAACTATGCCAAATGGTAGAAGATGATAGGGCAGTTGGTCAACTTCCCTTGGGCCTTTAGGATATGGATGATGAGTAAAAGAAAAGAAAAAGATTTCCCTTTGTAGTACAATGACAAAATCTCCACAACAGAAACTCCTCAAAAAAATTATGCATCACCCCCATGACTAAATCAGTCTGTGTTTTTATGATCAGGAAGCTCTTTCTGAGTACTCTTAGGACCACAGTAATACCCTACTTTCAGTCACCTGTGTGATGGAGACAAGCCTGCATTCTCAGTTCAGTTCATGAGCATGTTTTCTCTCTAATCATGAATGGGATATTACAGCTTGTGTAAACAATTTGGAGTTTCAAAATGGCTCAAAGGGCAATATCAAGCTGAGACCATGTGCTCATTGTTACAATACAGCACTGAGGGTTTGCAGCAAGGGTAACTGTCCACCTAATTGAAATACACCACATTAAAGATTTGCTTTGGAGTCAGTGTGTGCAGTCAACAACAATCAGCTAAAACATACTTCTATTATGGCAGATGGGTACCTTGAGGAGAATGCAAGAGAACTGTGCACTGCCGTATGGTATGTGATAGTCTTCACATTATCATTTTGGTTTCTAGGCATCCATTATAAACAACAATACAAAAGGAGTTGGCCTGTGGAGAACCTGAAATTGAACCAGCTTGCATGGTTTCAGGTTCTCTCCACCAATGAGTGCATCTCCACAGGTTCAGCGGAAGGTAGGTCAGTTGTGAATGGATGCTGGGCATTTCTCATTCCTATATGTTTGTGCAGTGAGAGACAGTGTCTGCTAACCTATGCAAGGCTTACAGTCAACATTATGGTGATCAGCTCGTCTTTCAAGATTTAAAAGTGTCAGGGTGGATGGAGTGGACAAGTGGTTCTCTCCTGGAGCTGGATGGAGATGTACATGATGAATGCAGCCAAATGTTATTAAAGTTCCTTATTGTTAATCATAACCAGTCTTATTAAGGTGTACCTGCAGCAAGCAGATGACAGGTGATGGTCGTTGAACCTGAGATACTGGTGGGCCAGTATGGAGTCACCATTGCAAGTAGATCTCAAAGAGGCAGCCAACAACAAGCAGCCTTGCTACCATCACATTCTATCAGCTGGTATTGCTAAGTCAGGATAGTGTGATAGTTTCCTGGCTTCAGGAGGCCACTGTGACCCAGCTGGTGGTGACCCTAGAGCAAGATGGTAATGTTGTCCAAGATGATGAAGTACAGACTGATGGCTGGTGGTGGCAGACCCCAGTGCCACAGAGCTAGATAGGCCTCAGTTCACACCTTGATCTGTGAGGCAGCAACATGATTATTGGTTCACAGCTTGGCTGTGAAGATGGTAGCTACATCAAAGAGTGTCAATGCCCCCATGGTAGAAAGTGACACATGGTGAGCATCGACACATAGCCTGGCCATACTGATGTCATGATTATCTGACATAGGGCTGTATATACTAGGCCAATGTAGGCTTGTTAATGAACTGCTGCATACTTCATCACCCAGAGAAGTGCATCAATATTGAGGACACTGCTGGTATGGTGAAATGCTGCATCAGCTAGCTGTGACTCACTCCCCAGATATGGCAATGGTCTCCTGTTGAGCCCATATCATTACATTTTCTCTCTCCCAGGAAAAGTCAAGCTACCAGATTCCTGCTTGAGAAACTAGCTGCTACAAAACCACTAATACACTTACAACTGTGTGCAATTTGCTTTCTCGCACTTGATTCCAGATTAAACACTCTTGAATGACATTCACCTTTTAGTGCTCTTTTTTCCCTTTCTGTATATAGACCGTGTCTGCTGTTTCACTCTCATGAGATATAGACTGTGCATTTTTAGATTCTGTTTTGCACTACTCTACTTAAGTTCTTTGCGACTGAGATGCTCTTTACTGCTACTGAAACTAGCATGGACCTACAGATTAATGGATGGTAATAGTGAGATCCGGGTGACTCTATGCCTGAAATGGCAGTAAACAGTACCTATTATCACTAGAATTACGCAGGCAGCAGCTATGGTAGTTCCTATGGTGATGAGGTGGTGATGATGTTTGGTAGTATTACCTCTTCAGATTGTCGAGCCAGTGTTCCATTGTCATGTGACTATATTGTGTACCCATCATCTGATCCAGGAAGGTTAGAATGGTCAGGACTACGGTGTTGCTTGGGCAGGCTAAGCTTTCTTTCTATGGATAAGATCTCGAAGGGTAAGTTTGATAACTAGATCTATGAGTAAGTAGGCTAATGTTTAGGGTTGTGGTTCTGATGATGGCAGCAGGTAATCAGAAGGTAGGTCTTGATTCCAATCATGTACTGTTAATGAACAGCCCTTGCCCTTCAGTCTCACTCACTGTGTGCCATCGAAATGACCTTGTTTGTAACAGGTGCAAATGATGAATACTGGATTTGTCACTGAGAATAGCCAGTGCAATACTACTTTTTGAAAGGATTTAGTTGTATTTGTAGTTACCTCCCTGAGCCTCTCAGTCAGAGGCTTCTCATGAAGGAACAGATTGAAGTTGCTCAGCCCAGGGACTGTATGTATCCATTTTGTGACATGAGTGGTTACTTCCCCAGTTTGGCACTGCAGTGTTCTGTGGTGGAGAGTGGGCCGTGGGACTTTTTCACATCCCCCATTCCCCATCATCTTAAATGACTAAACTGAGTAAGTGAACATGTATTATATAGAATCTTTAACCTTAAAGCTAAACGTAAAAGACTAACATACATACTTGCACTCAGTTGCACTTACTAACAACCTATTTTCTGTTACAAGTCTGTACAACTACTTCTACACAAATGACACACTTAACAAAAGAAACATCATTTTGCACTATGTAGCATTGATGTTTTCCTTTCAGATGAAATTAAACCTGCTAAGATTCCTCTAGCGTTACGATATCACAAAAAAAATTTCACCTGCAAGTTCCTTTAACCTATTACCTAAAAAATATGTCTCCTTTGCAATCACTAGTGAGCCTCCTACATAAAAGCAACACCCTCTATGATGTGGTACTTCTTAAAATGTAAACAGAACCATATGATGCATCCACAAATTTCCCTAATAACTAAAAAATTCACATAAATATTGCATGATCAGATAACTCGCAAGGCCACCTCGTACCCTTAAGGCACATGGAGTGGGTTAGATTAACTGCAGGGGTTGCCTGCTTCAGCTGTATGACCTTACCTTTCTTATCTTTTCTTCCCAATCACTCCCCTTCCCCCTACGGAAGGAGCTGCCAGCAGTTGGGGCAGCACTTCCGGGACACCAGTAAATGGGCAAGTTCATCCTACATGCATAACTGTGTTGTGGATCGAGAATTGGAATTTGATGTTAACTTGAGATATTATCTCAACTACCTGACAAGATTGTTGGTGATGAGAAACAAACTTTTAAATTTTCCCTTTTTGGGTGTATGGGTTACTTAACATTATCCACAGCCCAACATATTACTTGAGCAGTTTTGCTTTTCTATTCTGTGGACCCTCCTGCCATTCTATGACTTGTACTCATCTTTTTAAACTAGTAGCAGATACTTTTTAATCCTTTAGTGAAATATCTAACAGAGGATATATCTTCTTCCATGGATGCTTGCATAATTTGAACACATAATTTGCACATGAACAATATCATACATAGACAAGCCCATATTCTCATGTATCTTTGAGTTATAAGCTGCTACTACATACAGTAGTAGAATAACACAGTCACTGTGGTGACTATTCACATAATAACTTAACATTTTCCCCATTATCCTGTGTGCTCTCTCAGTTCTCTCATTTGCCTGTGGACATAGTGCACTAGTCCATAACTTCTTAAAGTGTAGCAGCTGACACAAATGGTTTGTTAATTCAGATATGAAATTGGTCAGTTATCAAGGTGTCTGGTATTCTGAATTTCAGTGTCAGTGCACCAACTGACAACTTCATCTCTTCAGAACTAAAATTCTACACCCATGGGTACTACCCATCGTCTGTCAATTCCCTATACGTAAGTCAAACTACATCATGCAAAACATTGTACTTGATCAAATTTTTCAACTACTGGTAAGGGGGGTCAACCAAAAACAAAGAATTAAGTGGCAGATCATATCCAATGCTCATCCAGACCATCTTCATATCATTCAATGCTATATCCTGCAAGTCGAGTCTAAGGAACATTGTTTGCAGCTTGGTATCCTGATGTCTGGGATGTGCCTTGTGACAGACCGGTTGTTTCAGCACTAAAACTGAGAGTG
This sequence comes from Schistocerca serialis cubense, assembly GCF_023864345.2. Classification (NCBI taxonomy): domain Eukaryota; kingdom Metazoa; phylum Arthropoda; class Insecta; order Orthoptera; family Acrididae; genus Schistocerca; species Schistocerca serialis. The sequence goes on from NC_064641.1 coordinate 732,641,485, forward strand.
AACAATGTCTCATCCAGCTTCAGTATGCACTGCTGTAGATCAATTTGGATGTGATGTTTAATGAGGAAATCTAGCACAAGTATGCAAACAATGTTCCTTAGACTCGACTTGCAGGATATAGTATTGAATGATATGAAGATGTTGGTCTGGATGAGTATTCTTCTTTGTTTTTGGTTGACCCCTTGCCAGTAGTTGTAAAATTTTAAAAGGACCACGTTTTGCATGATGTACAGGGTTATTACAAATGATTGAAGCAATTTCACAGCTCTACAATAACTTTATTATTTGAGATATTTTCACAATGCTTTGCACACACATACAAAAACTCAAAAAGTTTTTTAGGCATTCACAAATGTTTGATATGTGCCCCTTTAGTGATTCGGCAGACATCAAGCCAATAATCAAGTTCCTCCCACACTTGGCGCAGCATGTCCCCATCAATGAGTTCAAAAGCATCGTTGATGCGAGCTCGCAGTTCTGGCACGTTTCTTGGTAGAGGAGGTTTAAACACTGAATCTTTCACATAACCCCACAGAAAGAAATCGCATGGGGTTAAGCCGGGAGAGTGTGGAGGCCATGACATGAATTGCTGATCATGATCTCCACCACGACCGATCCATCGGTTTTCCAATCTCCTGTTTAAGAAATGCCGAACATCATGATGGAAGTGCAGTGGAGCACTATCCTGTTGAAAGATGAAGTCAGCGCTGTCAGTCTCCAGTTGTGGCATGAGCCAATTTTCCAGCATGTCCAGATACACGTGCCCTGTAACGTTTTTTTCACAGAAGAAAAAGGGGCCGTAAACTTTAAACCACGAGATTGCACAAAACACATCAACTTTTGGTGAATTGCGAATTTACTGCACAAATGCGTGAGGATTCTCTACCACCCAGATTCGCACATTGTGTCTGTTCACTTCACCATTAAGAAAAAATGTTGCTTCATCACTGAAAACAAGTTTCGCACTGAACGCATCCTCTTCCATGAGCTGTTGCAACTGCGCCGAAAATTCAAAGCGTTTGACTTTGTCATCGGGTGTCAGGGCTTGTAGCAATTGTAAATGGTAAGGCTTCTGCTTTAGCCTTTTCCGTAAGATTTTCCAAACCGTCGGCTATGGTATGTTTAGCTCCCTGCTTGCTTTATTCGTCGACTTCCGCGGGCTACGCGTGAAACTTGCCCGCACACGTTCAACTGTTTCTTCGCTCACTGCAGGCCGACCCGTTGATTTCCCCTTACAGAGGCATCCAGAAGCTTTAAACTGCGCATACCATCGCCGAATGGAGTTAGCAGTTGGTGGATCTTTGTTGAACTTCGTCCTGAAGTGTCGTTGCACTGTTATGACTGACTGATGTGAGTGCATTTCAAGCACGACATACGCTTTCTCGGCTCCTGTCGCCATTTTGCCTCACTGCACTCTCGAGCGCTCTGGCGGCAGAAACCTGAAGTGCGGCTTCAGCCGAACAAAACTTTATGAGTTTTTCTACATATCTGTAGTGTGTCGTGACCATATGTCAATGAATGGAGCTACAGTGAATTTATGAAATCGCTTCAATCATTTGTAATAGCCCTGTAGTTTGACTTATGTATAGGGAATTGAAAGATGATGGGTAGTACCCATGGGTGTAGAATTTTAGTTCTGAAGAGATGAAGTTGTCAGTTGGTGCACTGACACTGAAATTCAGAATACCAGACACTTTGATAACAGACCAATTTTATATCTCCATGCCAATCTGGAAGTCTGTCCACCTCCCACTCAGAAACCTCACAATGCTGAATGGAGAGAGTGAACACCATCCCCACTTATATTACTTAGCACAAATGTGGTGGGCTTGAATTTATTGCACCAAATACACTCTGACTTGCTACAGATGTATGTGACAACATGTTGCTGTGTGGTCTTCAGTCCAGAGACTGGTTTGATGCAGCTCTCCGTGCTTCTCTATCCTGTGCAAGCCTCTTCATCTCCAGGTAACTACTGCAACCTAAATCCTTCTGATTCTGCTTAGTGTATTCATCTCTTGGTCTCCCTCTATGATTTTTACCCTCCACACTTCCCTCTAGTACTAAATCGGTGATCCCTTGATGCCTCAGAACATGTCCTACCAACCAGTCCCTTATTCTAGTCAAGTTGTGCCACAGATTCCTCTTCACCCCAATTCTATTCAGTACCTCCTCATTAGTTATGTGATCTACCCATCTAATCTTCAGCATTCTTCTGTAGCACCACATTTCAAAAGCTTCTATCCTCTTCTTGTCTAAACTGTTTATCATCCATGTTCCACTTTCATACATGGCTACACTCCATACAAATACTTTCAGGAAAGACTTCCTGACACTTAAATCTACACTCGATGTCAACAAATTTCTCTTCTTCAGAAACGCTGTCCTTTCCATAGCCAGTCTACATTTTATATCCTCTCTACCTTGACCATAATCAGGTATTTAAATCCCCAAATAGCAAATGTCATTTACTACTTATGTGTCTCATTTCCTAGTCTAATACCCTCAGCATCACCCAATTTAATTTGACTACATTCTACTATCCATGTTTTGCTTTTGTTGATGTTCATCTTATATCATCCATTCAGGACAGTGTCCATTCCATTCAGCTTCCTTTCCAGGTCCTTTGCTGTCTCTGGCAGAATTACAATGTCATCAGCAAATCTCAAAGATTTTATTTCTTTCCTTTACTGCTTGCTCAACATACAGATTAAATATCAGAGATAGGCTACAACCCTGTCTCACTCCCTTCTCAACCACTGTTTCCCTTTCATGCCCCTTGACTCTTATGACTGCCATCTGATTCCTGTACAAATTGTAAATAGCCTTTTGCTCCCTTTATTTGATCCCTGCCTCCTTCAGTATTTAAAGAGAGTATTTCAATCAACATTGTCAAAAGCTTTCTCTAAATCTACAAATGTTAGATATGTAGGTTTGCCTTTCCTTAACCTATCTTCTAAGACATGTCGTATGGTCAGTATTGTCTCATATGTGCCAACATTTCTACAAACTGATCTTCCCCAAGGTTGGCTTTTCCATTCGTCTGTTAAGAATTCTTGTTAGTATTTTGCAACCGTGACTTATTAAACTGATGGTTCACTAATTTTCACATCTGTCAACACCTGCTTTCTTCCGAATTGGAATTATTAAATTCTTCTTGATGTCTGGGGGTACTCTGCCTGCCTCAAACATCTTGCTCACCAGATGGAAGAGTTTTGTCATAGCTGGTTCTCCCAAGGCTATCAGTAGTTCTAATGGAATGTTGTCTGCTCCAGGGACCTTGTTTTGACTTTGGTCTTTCTGTATTCTGTCAAATTCTTCATGCAGTATCGTATCTCCCATTTCATCTTTATCTACATCCTCTTCCACTTATATAATATTGCCCTTAAGTACATCGCCCTTGTGTTGATCCTCTGTATACTCCTCCCACCTTTATGCTTTCCCTTCTTTGCTTGGGACGGGTTTTCCAGCTGATCTCTTGATATTATTTTCTCCAAAGATCTCTTTAATTTTCCTGTAGGCAGTATCTATCTTACTTCTAGTGATACATGCTTCTAAATCCTTAGATTTGTCCTCTAGCCATCCCTGCTTAGCCATTTTTCACTTTCTGTCGATCTCATTTTTGAGACATTTGTATTCCTTTTTAGCTGCTTCATTTACTGCATTTTTATATTTTCTCCTTTCATCAATTAACTTCAATATCTCATCTGTTACCCAAGGATTTCTACTAGCCCTCGTCTTTTTACCTACTTGATCCTCTGAGGTCTTCGCTATTTCATCTCTCAAAGCTATCCATTGCTTCTTCTACTGTATTTCTTTACCCTGTTTTTGTCTATCTCTCTCAGAAACTCTCTCCAACCCCTAGTTCTTTCAGTTTATCCAAATCCCATCTCCTTACATTCCTACCTTTTTGCAGTTTTTCAGTTGTAATATACCGTTCATAATCAATAGATTGTGGTCAGAGTCCACATCTGCCCCTGGACATGTCTTACAATTTAAAATCTGGTTTCTAAATCTCTGTCTTACCATTTTACCATTATACATCTACATCTACATCTACATGGATACTCTGCAAATCACATTTAAGTGCCTGGCAGAGGATTCATTGAGCCACCTTCACAATTCTCTATTATTCCAGTCTCATATAGGGCATGGAGAGAATGAACACCTATATCTTTCCTTACAAGCTCTGATTTCCCTTGTTTTATCATGGTGATCATTACTCCCTATGTAGGTTGGTGTCAACAAAATGTTTTCGCATTTGCAGGAAAAAGTTGGTGATTGGAATTTCACGAGAAGATTCCATCGCAACAAAAAACACCTTTCTTTTAATGATCTCCAGTCCAAATCCTGTATCATTTTTGTGAAACTCTCTCCCATATTTCATGATAATACAAAACGTACTGCCTTTCTTTGAACTTTTCTGATGATCTCCATCAGTCCTATCTGGTAAGGATCCCACACCACGCAGCAGTATTCTAAAAGGGGATGGACAAGTGTAGCGTAGACAGTCTCCTTAGTAGGTCTGTTACATTTTCTAAGTGTCCTGCCAATAAAATGCAGTCTTTGATAAGCCTTCCCCACAACATTTTTTATGTGTTCCTTCCAATTTGAGTTGTTCGTAATTGTAATACTGAGGTATTTAGTTGAATTTACGGCTTTTAGATTAGACTGAAGATTAACTGAAGTTTAACGAGTTCCTTTTAGCACTCATGTGGATGAGCTCACACTTTTCGTTATCTATGGTCAAACGCCCCTTTTTGCACCATTTAGATATCTTTTCTAAATCATTTAGCAGTTTGTTTTGATCTTCTGATGACTTTATTAGTCAATAAATGACAGCGTCATCTCCAAACAACCAAACACGTCTGCTCAGATTGTCTCCCAAATGGTTTATATAGATAGGGAACAGCAAAGGACCTGTAACACTACCTTGGGGAACACCAGAAATCACTTCTGTTTTACTCAATGACTCTCTGTCAATTACTACGAACTGTGACCTCTCTGACAGGAAATCACAAATCCAGTCACATAACTGAGATGATATTCCATAAGCGCGCAATTTCACTATGGGCTGCTTGTGTGGTACAGCCATCTGGAAATCCAGAAATACAGAATCAATCTGAAATCCCTTGTCAATAGCACTCAACACTTCATGTGGATAAAGAGCTAGTTGTGTTTCACAGGAACAATGTTTTCTAAACCCATGTTGACAGTGTCTCAATAGCCCATTATCTTCAAGGTAATTCATAATGTTCGAGCACAATATATGTTCCAAAATCCTGCTGCATATCGATATTAATGATATGGGGCTGTAATTTAGTGGATTTAGTAGATCAGAAAGAGAGACAACTGATTCAGAATCTATATTTACACCAGAAAGTAAGGAAAAGGATTGGAAATGAAATGTCAGAAGGAAGCAGCATTGGACGAGGTGTTAGACACGGTTGTTGGCTTTCCCCACTGTTGTTTAATGCATACCTTGAAGAGATTATAGCGAAAGGCTTAGATGGGAAAAGAGGAATATGTGTATAACATGCTGAAAGATCTGAATGAAGCTAGTGTGGAATATGGGATGCAAATAAACACAGCAAAAACAAAGAGTATAGTCATCAGTACAAGATGCAGACTGTCCAATATTAAAATAGGACACTCTACCATTAGCTAAGTAAGTGCATTTAAATATCTTGGAAGCACAATAACTGAAGACTTGAGATGTCACCAGGAAGTGAAAACTGAAATTGCCATAGTGAAAGAGGCATTCAACAGAAAGAGGAAACTATTATGTGTCAAATTAGACAAAGATCTAAGGAAAAGGCTTGGAAAATGTTTTATCTGGCGTGTGGCACTATATGGGGCAGAAACATGGACACTGAGACAAGATGATGAAAAAAAGGTTAGAAGCATCTGAGATGTGGATGTGGAGGAGAATGGAGGGAATAAGCTAGATGGAAAGAGCGAGTGATGAAAGAGTATTGGAAAGGGCTGGTGAGAGAATATGTCTGCTGAAGGTTGTAAGATAAAGGAAAAAGAAATGGTTGGGACATTCATTGAGAAGGGAGTGCTTGCTAGCAGATGCTTTGGAAGGATTGGTTTGTGGGAGAAGACTGAGAGGAAGAAGGACACACAAGATGATAGATGACATTAAGGGAAGAGCAAATTATACAGACCTGAAGAGGATGGCAGAAGACCAGACAGCCTGGAGAACTACCATGTGAAAACCTGCCTTTTGGCAGAACACTGATGATGATGATGACTCCTACTACCTTTCTTGAATATTGGTGTGACCTGTGCAACTTTCCAGTCTTTGGGTACAGATCTTTTGTTGAGTGAATGGTTGTATATGATTGTTAAGTATGGAGCTAATGCATCAGCATACTCTGAAAGGAACCTAATTGGTATACAGTCTGGACCAGAAGACTTGCTTTTATTAAGTGATTTAATTTGCTTCACTACTCCGAGGTAATTTACTTCTACGTTACTCATGTTGGCAGCTGTTCTTGATTCGAATTCAGAAACATTTACTTTGTCTTCTTTTGTGAAGGCATTTCGGAAGGCTGTGTTTCATAACTCTGCTTTGGCAGCACTGTCTTTGATAGTATCTCCATTGATATCATGTTGAGAAGGCATTGATTGTTTATTGCCACTAACATACTTCACATACAACCAAAATCTCTTTGGATTTTCTGCCAGGTTTTGAGACAAAGTTTCATTGTGAAAACTGTTATAAGCACTTCGCATTGAAGTCCGTGCTAAATTTTGAGCTTCTGTAAAAGATCGCCAATCTTGGGGATTCTGCGTCCATTTAAATTTGACATGTTTGTTTCATTGTTTCCGCAACAGTGTTCTAACCCATTTTGTGTACCAAGGAGGATCAGCTCCACCGTTTGTTAATTTATTTGGTATAAATCTCTAAATTGCTGGTGATACTATTTCTTTGAATACAAGCCACATCTGGTCTACACTTATATTGTTAATTTGGAATGAATGGAGATTGTCTCTCAGGAAGGTGTCAAGTGAATTTTTATTTGCTTTTTGCATAGGTACATTTCTCACTTATTTTTTGAGGATTTGGGGATTACAATATTCAATCTCGCTATGACAACCCTGTGTTCACTAATCCCTGAATAAGTTTTGATGCTCGTTATTAACTCAGAATTATTTGTTGCTAAGAGGCCAAGTGTGGTTTCACAACTGTTTACTATTCGCGTGGGCTCATGAACTAACTGCTCAAAATAATTTTCAGAGAATGTATTTAGAACAATTTCAGATGATATTTTATGCATACCTCTGGAATTAAACATGTATTTTCGCCAACGTATCGAGGGTAAATTAAAGTCACCACCAATTATTATTGCATGAGTCGGGTATGTGTTTGAAATCAAACTCAAGTTTTCTTTGAACCTTTTAGCAACTGTATCATCTGAATAATCTATCTGAAACTGTCCAGCAGCTCCAGGCCTCTTCCATGTATACAATATTCTTTCATGATTCTTAAACCAAGTGTTAACTATAATTAAGTTATGCTCTGTGCAAAATTCTACCAGGTGGGTTCCCCTTTCATTCCTTATCCTCAGTCCATATTCACCTACTACTTTTCCTTCTCTTCCTTTTTGTACTATCAAATTCCAGTCCCCCCTGACTATTAAATTTTCATCTCCCTTATCTATCTGAATTATTTCTTTCATCACATCATACATTTCTTCAATCTCTTCATCATCTGTGGAGCTAGTTGGCATATAAACTTGTACTACTGTGGCAGGTGAGGGCTTTATGCCTATCTTGGCTACAATAATGTGTTTGCTATGCTGTTTGTAGTAGCTTATCCTCATTCCTATTTTTTTCATTATTAAACCTACACATGCAATACTGTTTTTTCATTTTGTGTTTATAATCCTGTATTCACCTGTCCAGAGGTCTTGTTCCTCCTGCCATTGAACTTCACTAATTTCCATTATATCTAACTTTAACATATCAATTTTCCCTTTCAAAATTTCTAACTTACCTGTCTGATTAAGGTATCTGACTTTCCACACTCCGATCCGTAGAATGCCAGGTTTGTTTCTCTGGATAATCATGTCCTCCTGAGTAGTCCCCACCCAGTATTCCAAATGGGGGCCAATCTTACCTCTGGGATATTTTACTCAAGAGGGCACCATCTTCATTTAACCATAGAGTAAAGCTGCATGCCCTTGGTAAAAATTACGGCTGTAGTTTCCCTTGCTTTCAGACGTTTGCAGTACCAGCTCCGCAAAGCAGGTTTGGTCAGTGTTACACAGTCAATCATCCAGACTGTTGCCCCTGCAACTACTGAAAAGGCTGCTGCCCCTCTTCAGGCAGCCCATATCCAATAAAAACCTGCACAGTCTTCCTCTACCATAGCCTGTCAGACAAACATCTTCCACTGATTCTTCACAGGGATGTCCAATGCTCACATTTACAGACAATGTTGCACAGTGGCCACATAAGCCCATGTCCTGTTTAATGTAAGGGTGCAGGCTTTCCCCCGATATATCTGCAGACATTTCCAATCAGAGTGCAACACCTGCTTACATCTTTGAAATTGTACCTTATTACAGCATCACTGAATCTATCTGCAGATGGTCACATCAGTAACAAATGATCTCTGCACTGAAGAGTATTTTTCTCTCTGTCAGTTTCATCACCACGTCAATTTCAGCCAAAGCTGCTACTGTTGCTACTGCTTCATTCAAGCTTTTCATGGATTCCACGAGCACTTTATCAAACATGTCAGCTGGTGGACCACACAAAAATACATCAAGTGTCCTTTGTTCTACTTCCTGCAAAATGACTTTATTGGTGCTGTTGTTGTCAGTCAACTCAGAAGTAATATTAATCTTCCTGATACACTACACAGAGCTTTCTAATGATTTCCCTTGGTTTTGAGCTGTACCATTAAGTTGTTCCTGATAATATTTAGGAGTATTTTATCTTTTGTAACAGTCTGATAACCATACACATAAGTCCTTGATGGACTGAATGCCCAGTAACTTTTAAACACTCCATGACTTCTCTTTGTACATTGCTTAAGCTGCTCTTTTTAACTGAGCCACACTCAACAACTGCTCATCATTTCAGTTCCCTAACAATGCGGCTGTATGCAAATGTAGCAAAGAAAACAAAAAATCTTCTGCAGATCAACCAGAAAATGTGGCTATGAATGAGGTAGTAGTAGCACCAAGGATAGGTAGAGGTATGCTAGGACTAACTATTTCCTTCTTTTCTCCCTTAACTTCTTTATTTCCTTATGCAATGCTACTTTATCACATTGAACTTGAGATACCTGGTCCAGTAAATGTTGAATGGCTTCCTGGGTTGACACTTTTGCACTGACAAACATTTTGGTTGTCTGCTATCATCACAAAATTACAATATACCCCAACAAAAAAAGAAAGGAAAGGTAAAAACAACCATACACAATCAGAAAACTTAATGTTGGCACTAACTTGAAATCTTGCTCTGATTGCCACTTCTGTTGCAACCTCTTTGTTTTGGCCATCCTTTGGCTCATCATTACAGCCTTCAACAGTTGTCCTGACACCAAATGTAATGGAGTATCATTTCAGAAATGTGTCGCTGAACAGCTCTCTGATGGAGGTGTGTGGATGTGTACATGATGAGGGCAGCCAAATGTCAAAGTTATTTATTGTTAACTACAAGCAGATATTGACTGAGGAAGTCAAGACCCAAGGTAGATTATAGGGAGATGAATAAGAAGGTGGTCCTCTGCTCCATACTGCTACTGGATTTGCAGACCTCTTTTGGCTGGCTTGCTGGTGCATGGAAATTTACTACCTTGGATCTTAATCAAGCATATTATGAGATTCCATTGGATGAGGGGCTGAATCATGTCACAGCATTCGCCACTAGACTGGAATCTCTTGAAATTTTATCATGTGCCATCTGGTCTTGCCAGGGGCTGAATCGTGTCACAGCATTCGCCACTAGACTGGAATCTCTTGAAATTTTATCGTGTGCCATCTGGTCTTGCCACAGATGCTACCGTATTATCTCAGTTTTGGACTTGTTGTTTTATGAGATTTTGTATCATTATGTTGATGATCTGGTGATTTCTATCAAGAACTGGAAGGGCCATGCTCAGCATTTGAGGGAAGTGTTAACCAGGCTTAGGTGGGCAGAGCTGTCTGTCAGATCAGACAAGGTTAAAATCACATTTCCAGAAATATCATTTTTGGGGCATTTCACCTCCACAGGAGAAGTGTGAATATTCTGGATCACATCTGGCTATTTGATAGTATCCAATGCCTCAGAATTCTAAAGAGGCAGCCAGATATTTTGGGATGGTGAATGTCTTCAGGAAATTTATTCTGTATTTTACTCAGATTGCCACACCATTGAATAAACTGCACAAGAAGGAGCACTAGTTTGAGGGGGGGGAGGGGGGGAGGGGAGGTGAGTCTTGAGGGTTTGAAACATGCCACAGCATGCACTGCCTTAACTGGAATTCACAATTTTGAGAAACAGCTCATTATTCAGATGGATGCCTCCCAGTCGGGGTGACAGCCATGCTTCACAGGAATGCCCAGAAGAGAGGCAGTCAGTGTCGGGTTTCAATTCTATCTAAAATATGGACCATGCCAACTTGAGACCAATGATTAGGCTTTGATCTGAGTGTTAGTGAGACCTAGGCATGTGGTAAAAGTAGCTAGATGGGCTATCTGGATGTGAGCATTTCAGTTTTAAGGGGAGCTATTAATATAATCACAGATGTGGTGAGTAGAAAGTTCCCAATGGATCTTGTGTAAAGGGGGGGGGGGAGGGGGGAGAAAGAAAGATGAAGAAGGAGGAGGAGGAGGAGGAGGAGGAGGAGAGAGAGTCAAGTGATGATTAATCCTATATCAGAAGATTTTCAAGCATTATTTAAGACTCCAGATATTAGTTATTTAAACACATTGCAAAGCAACAGGAAGAAGATGATTTCTTGCACTGCATAATGGGTAAGCTGGCCAAGAGGGAGGTGGTGAAGACATACACTCTCAAGAACGGTACAGTATGCTGTATGGCTAGAAGCAGCTAACATCCTAGGATAATGGTTCCAATGGGTTTGGTACCCATGTTATTCACCTGTTACCATCAGTCACCCATGGATGGCCACCTAGGGGTGTATAAGATGCATACAAAGATCAGAGAAGAGTTAATTTGGTAAGAGATGGATGTAGATATTAGGAATATGGTATGGACATGTAGAACTTGTTGAGTAAGAAAGGTGGTGCAAGATACAGGGGATCTTCACATCCAAAGCTGTAGAGAAACAACTGGAGAAACTAGATGTTGATTTCGTGAGCCCCACTCGAAATCAGGAAAAATATGCACTGGTGGGGTGGAGGCCTTTAGTAGATTTTATTGGGTGTTTACTACACAGACTACAATACCACATCTGGGGATATGCTGGTTGAGGAGTACATTTGGCACCTTCTACATTACATCTATACTCTGAAAACCACCATGAAGTGCTTGCAAGTGGGTACATCCCATTGTACCAGTTGCTGGGATTTCTTCCCGTTCTATTCACATGTGGAACACAGGAAGAATGGTTGTTTGAATGCCTCTGTGTGTGCAGTAATTATTCCGATTTTATCCTTATGCTCCATATGTGATGGAAATGTAGATCGTTGTAGCATATTCCTAGCATTGTCATTTAAACTCCATTCTTGAAACTTTGTTAATAGAATTTCTTGGGATAGTTTATGTTTTAGTATTTCTGTAACACTCTCCCATGAATAAACGAACCTAGGACCATTTAGGCAGCCCTTCTCTGTAAACATTCAATATCCCCTGTTAGTCCTATTTGATATGGGTTCCACAGACTTAAGCAATATTTTTCTCAGTAACCTACCAACAAACTGAAATTGACCTCCTGCTTTACCCATGGCTGAGCCTATGTGATCATTCCATTTCCTATCCTTACAAGGTATTTGTATGAGTTGGCTGATAAGACATTACATTTTTTCATTTTGTGGCATGCACAGTTCTACATTTTTGAACATTTAAAGCAAGTTGCCAATTTAATTTTGAAATTTTATCAAGATCTGACTGAACAATTATGCAGTTTCTTCACAAAGCCTGGTTACTATTTGTATTGTCTGCAAGGTCATTTTTTCAATACATAACATGAAAGCAAGGATGCCAACACACTTCCCTGGGGCACACCCAAGTTACTTCTACATCTGATGATGACTCTCCATCCAAGATAACATGATGCATCCTCCGTACCAAAAATCTTCAATTCAGTCACTAATTTCAGTTGTTACCCCATATGATTGTACTTTTGACAATAAGCAAAGATGTGGTATTGAGTCAAATGACATTCGAAAATCAAGAAACACTGCATCTACCTGATTGCCATGATCCAAAGCTTTCAGTATGTCATGTGAGAAAAGTGCAAGTGGGGTTTCACATGATCGATGCTTTTGGAGTCCATGCTGGTTGGCATAGAGGAGGTTATATCAAGGGCTTTTAAGGAGTTCTGTTTTGGTCTAGGAGTTTGAGATTTCACAATCATTCCATACTGTTCCAACCCATTGTTTGCTGAAAGAACTAACTGCCATCTTCATGCCATCTTGATTGCTTACAGTCACTTGGACCATTCCAGTTGGGATGTAACCTTAGAGTGACCGACATATGCATTTACAATTGCTAAATATGAAATTCACAACAATACTTCACCTGGATTAATGCTTGCCTTTCAGAACAAATTCCCCATTATTCAGTCTGTGGTCTCCTGATGAGCTGTTGTCAAGTAAAGCGTATCCTAGGGAAATTAGGGAGAAGTGATGTAGAGCACTTAAGAACATCTTAGCTGCCAATAGTCTGGTGACACACTTTTATAACCAAAGCATATGCCCAAGTACATTCATGGTGGGAGTCAGAGTACATCTAAGGAATTTCAGAAAAATAAGGAAGGTGAATGTGAAGCTGATGAGTAAGCTTATGCTGCACTTTGTGAGCCCTACCACATTACCAGTTTTGTGACTCAGGAGTGACTGAGGAATAATGAGGCCGATTGCTTTATTCCTTAGGGATATGTTGCTGCAGATGTAATATGTTGGGAAGTGAAAAAAAAAAGGAGTGGGGGCAGGCATTTTTGTCAAAGAGGGGACAATATTCAGAAAAACTGATATTAGCCCATACTGTTCCGAAATGGATGGGGAATTCACCTGTGTACATCTTGTGGATCATAACCTAATTATTGTAAGTCTCTACAGATCCCCAAGTGGTGACATGTGTGTTTTCTTTGAGAAATTTGAATTAATAATGGAAAAGCTGTTAAAATCTAAATAAAAAATTGCTATCTGTGGGGACTTCAATATTGTTGTTGTTGTGGTCTTCAGTCCTGAGACTGGTTTGATGCAGCTCTCCATGCTACTCTATCCTGTGCAAGCTTCTTCATCTCCCAGTACCTACTGCAACCTACATCCTTCTGAATCTGCTTAGTGTATTCATCTCTTGGTCTCACTCTACAATTTTTACCCTCCATGCTGCCCTCCAATGCTAAATTTCTGATCCCTTGATGCCTCAAAACATGTCCTACCAACCGATCCCTTCTTCTAGTCAAGTTGTGCCACAAACTTCTCTTCTCCCCAATCCTATTCAATACCTCCTCATTAGTTACATGATCTACCCACCTTATCTTCAGCATTCTTCTGTAGCACCACATTTCGAAAGCTTCTATTCTCTTCTTGTCCATACTAGTTATCGTCCATGTTTCACTTCCATACATGGCTACACTCCATACAAATACTTTCAGAAACGACTTCCTGACACTTAAATCTATACTTGATGTTAACAAATTTCTCTTCTTCAGAAACGATTTCCTTGCCATTGCCAGTCTACATTTCATATCCTCTCTACTTTGACCATCATCAGTTATTTTACTCCCTAAATGGCAAAACTCCATTACTACTTTAAGTGTCTCATTTCCTAATCTAATTCCCTGAGCATCACCCGATTTAATTTGACTACATTCCATTATCTTCGTTTTGCTTTTGTTGATGTTCATCTTATATCCTCCTTTCAAGACACTGTCCATTCCGTTCAACTGCTCTTCCAAATCCTTTGCTGTCTCTGACAGAATTACAATGTCATCAGCGAACCACAAAGTTTTTACTTCTTCTCCATGAATTTTAATACCTACTCCGAATTTTTCTTTTGTTTCCTTTACTGCTTGCTCAATATACAGATTGAATAACATCGGGGAGAGGCTACAACCCTGTCTCACTCCTTTCCCAACCACTGCTTCCCTTTCATGCCCCTCGACTCTTATAACTGGCATCTGGTTTCTGTACAAATTGTAAATAGCCTTTCGCTCCCTGTATTTTACCCCTGCCACCTTCAGAATGTGAAAGAGAGTATTCCAGTCAACATTGTCAAAAGCTTTCTCTATGTCTACAAATGCTAGAAACGTAGGTTTGCCTTTTCTTAATCTTTCTTCTAAGATAAGTCGTAAGGTTAGTATTGCCTCACGTGTTCCAACATTTCTACGGAAATCAAACTGATCTTCCCCGAGGTCCGCTTCTACCAGTTTTTCCTTCTACCAGTTTTTCCATCCGTCTGTAAAGAATTCGCGTTAGTATTTTGCTGCTGTGACTTATTAAACTGATAGTTCGGTAATTTTCACATCTGTCAACACCTGCTTTCTTTGGGATTGGAATTATTATATTCTTCTTGAAGTCTGAGGGTATTTTACCTGTCTCATACATCTTGCTCACCAGATGGTAGAGTTTTGGCAGGAATGGCTCTCCCAAGGCCGTAAGTAGTTCTAATGGAATGTTGTCTACTCCCGGGGCCTTGTTTCGACTCAGGTCTTTCAGTGCTCTGTCAAACTCTTCACGCAGTATTGTATCTCCCATTTCATCTTCATCTACATCCTCTTCCATTTCCATAATATTGTCCATCGCCCTTGTATAAACCCTCTATATACTCCTTCCACCTTTCTGCCTTCCTTTCTTTGCTTAGAACTGGGTTGCCATCTGAGCTCTTGATATTCATACAAGTGGTTCTCTTCTCTCCAAAGGTCTCTTTAATTTTCCTGTAGGCAGTATCTATCTTGCCCCTAGTGAGACAAGCCTCTACATCCTTACATTTGTCCTCTAGCCATCCCTGCTTAGCCATTTTGCACTTCCTGTCGATCTCATTTTTGAGACATTTGTATTCCTTTTTGCCTGCTTCATTTACTGCATTTTTATATTTTCTCCTTTCATGAATTAAATTCAATATTTCTTCTGTTACCCAAGGATTTCTATTAGCTCTCGTCTTTTTACCTACTTGATCGTCTGCTGCTTTCACTACTTCATCCCTCAGAGCTACCCATTCTTCTTCTACTGTATTTCCTTCCCCCATTCCTGTCAATTGTTCCCTTATGCTCTCCCTGAAACTCTCTACAACCTCTCGTTCTTTCAGTTTATCCAGGTCCCATCTGCTTAAATTCCCACCTTTTTGCAGTTTCTTCAGTTTCAATCTGCAGTTCATAACCAAGAGATTGTGGTCAGAATCCATATCTGCCCCTGGAAATGTCTTACAATTTAAAACCTGGTTCCTAAATCCCTGTCTTACCATTATATAATCTATCTGATACCTTTTAGTATCTCCAAGATTCTTCCAGGTATACAACCTTCTTTCATGATTCTTGAACCAAGTGTTAGCTGTGATTAAGTTATGCTCTGTGCAAAATTCTACAAGGCGGCTTCCTCTTTCATTTCTTCCCCCCAATCCATATTCACCTACTATGTTTCCTTCTCTCCCTTTTCCTACCGACGAATTCCAGTCACCCATGACTATTAAATTTTCGTCTCCCTTCACTACCTGAATAATTTCTTTTATCTCGTCATACATTTCATCAATTTCTTCATCATCTGCAGAGCTAGTTGGCATATAAACTTGTACTACTGTAGTAGCCATGGGCTTTGTGTCTATCTTGGCCACAATAATGTGTTCACTATGCTGTTTGTAGTAGGTAACCCGCACTCCTATTTTTCATTCATTATTAAACCTACTCCTGCATTACCTCTATTTGATTTTGTATTTATAACCCTGTAATCACCTGACCAAAAGTCTTGTTCCTCCTGCCACCGAACTTCACTAATTCCCACTATATCTAACTTTAACATATCCATTTCCCTTTTTAAATTTTCTAACCTACCTGCCCGATTAAGGGATCTGACATTCCATGCTCTGATCCGTAGAACGCCAGTTCTCTTTCTCCTGATAACGACGTCCTCTTGAGTAGTCACCGCCCGGAGATCTGAATGGGGGACTATTTTACCTCCGGAATATTTTACCCAAGAGGACGCCATCATCATTTAATCATACAGTAAAGCTGCATGTCCTCGGGAAAAATTACGGCTGTAGTTTCCCCTTGCTTTCAGCCATTCGCAGTGCCAGCACAGCAAGGCCGTTTTGGTTATTGTTACAAGGCCAGATCAGTCAATCATCCAGACTGTTGCCCCTGCAACTACTGAAAAGGCTGCTGCCCCTCTTCAGGAACCACATGTTTGTCTGGCCTCTCAACAGATACCCCTCCGTTGTGGTTGCACCTATGGTACGGCCATCTGTATCGCTGAGGCACTCAAGCCTCCCCACCAACGGCAAGGTCCATGGTTCATGGGGGGGGGGACTTCAATATAGAAATGGGAAATGATTGAGAGCAAGACACAATGTATTTTTTCAACCCCCTCAGAATGTTCAATCTATATTGTAGCAATAGAAATGCCACACGTGATGGAGCATGTATAGATAACATCATTGTTGACTTTGATAGGGATTTGTACACTGTCAGTATTGTAGGTGGGGGATTTGCAGACCATGATCCAATACTCCTCACACTCAACCAAAACAAAACTCAAGGACTCCGCTCCAATACAGGTGCCAATGATAAGGAAAAGGTAACGTGGGTTAGAGGGCAGAAGGAAGAAGTAGTAAACCAGTTCATTCAGAAACTCAGAGATATTAAGTGGAACTGTATATATAACTGTCAAGTGGGAATAAAAAAAACTGAAACTGCTTTTGAGAACTTCATTAAAATTTATTTAGATTTGTGGTATTCTTGTTCTCCTCTTATAAAAATCAATCATAAAAGCCAACCTATGAAGAAAAACATTAAGTGGTACACAGATGAACTTACCAATATGAGGGAAAATATGTTATTGTTGTACCACATGTATAAAAAAATCTCTTAAATATGGAACGGAGCAGAAAGATGAATTGTACAAAGCGTATCTTGAATGTAGGAGAACCTACAGAACTAAGCTAAGAATGGCAAAAAGAACAGCATACAAAAGATACATTGAAGGGGCTCTTAATAAGTGCAAAGCTGCATGGAATGTTGTTGCACAAGAGCATTGCAGGAATGATGAACATAGCATAGCTCTTAACCCGGATAAAGTTAATCGTTTTTTCATGGACTCTGTAAGTGATATTAGGAACAAAATTGAAACAACAAACACTAATGCAAGTGATCTACTTAAGCTACAACAACCTGCAAACAATACCTTTAAATGGAGGACAATCACACCCACTGAGATTACAAAGGTAGTGCCAAAGTTCTCAAACTCCAAGAGCATGGACTACTCTTGGTTGTCCAATTACATAATTAAAAAAACAGTGCATATAATTAGTGAACCATTGGCCTTTCTGTTTAATAGGTGTCTAAAGTTTGGAGTCTATCCTACAACTCTAAAAATATCGAAAGTTACCCCAGTGTATAAAATAGGGGACAAACATGATCTCTAAAATTACCGACCAGTTTCAATAGTTCCCATTTTCTCGAAAATATTTGAATCTCTTATTTATAACCAACTAACCTACTACTCTGAGTCGCATAACTTACTCTCTAATAGTCAATTTGGCTTCTGCAAGGGAAGAAATACTGACACTGGTGTTCTTTCAATTGTGAATGAAGTAATAACAGCCTTTGAGAATAAAAATAAAGCCTCACTTCTTTTATGTGATTAAGTAAGGCATTTGCCTTCATTTCTCGTGCTATCTTACTTGCTAAACTCAAATTCTATGGTGCACAATACTCTGCATTGGCAGTAATTGAGTCGTACCTAAACAATAGGAAGCAGTTTGCCTCTGTCAGAAACAAAGACTCACAATTGCTAGAAGTTAAGACAGGAGTCCCACAAGGTTCTGTCCTTGGGCCCTTCTTTTTTATAATTGCAGTCAATGATTTACCCCACTGTATCCCCAATACTGTTATTTGTTATGCTGATGACACAACTTTGATTGCTCAGCATGAGAACATATCAGTTCTGCAAGATATGATGCAAGATGGCCTGGAAGCAGCACTAAATTGATTCTCATCAAATACACTGCTTTGCAATCCTGAAAAAACCAACAGATTATACTAGGATTGTCAAAAGAGGTAGAGGTGAAAGCAGTTAAAATTCTAGGAATTCATGTAGACTCTAAGTTGACGTGGGAAACACACATCAACCATACCTGCACAAAATTGTCTCGAGTTACATATTTAATGTGGAAACTGAGAAGCCTGGTGACAAAAGAATATTTAAGAGTTATTTATTTTGGACTCTTTCAGTCACATATAGGGTATGGACTGCTGATATGGGGGCATTCTCTTCACATCACTGGAGTTCTAAAAATTCAGAAGAAAGTGATATGGGCAATGAGCAATTCTGGTAGATCAGAGCACTGCTGGCCACTGTTCATTCAGCTGAAAATATTAACAGTTATTAATCATTATATATACACCTCAGTGAAAACATACACCACCATAATACCAGAGGCAAAACAAAATTAGACATACCTAGGCAGAGGCTGACAAGAACAGGGAATTCCCATCTAATCAATAGTCTAAAAATATTTAATAAACTTCCGTTTTCTTCTCGGTTGGCTCACATAAGTAGCTTCAGGAGCAAGCTACTAAACTGGTTACTAATCAATCCTTTTTACAATATAACAGAATTTATAAATATAAAATCAACTGACATTAATTTTTAAGGATTTCATTAAGTGATGTCACTGAATGTATTTATCTTATGTTATGGTGTATGTTATCATATATGGGCACTATTTGCAATGCTCATTTACCTTTAAGGTACTATTCAAGGAAAATGTTATATGATGTCCATGTAAATTGCCTATTCCACCTCAGGTGGTCAATGGTGAATAAAGAATCTGAATCTGAATCATATTGCAGGATTTAGCCACAGCAAAGAAGTGTGAAGCCCATGTTTCCCAACTAAAGCAGGTATCTAACCAGATGACTGTATAACTTTGTGGACTGATGACCTCAGATGTTAAGTCCCATAGTGCTCAGAGCCATTTTGTATAACTTCAGTTTGTCTGCCTTGTCTGTAAACTATTGTTTTGGGACCCCGTGTAAATGACTTCCTTATAGATGTTTGGTCTTACAGTGGTTTGCTTCCTGAAAGTTAGAGGGGAGTTGTGAAGAGTTTTGGTGGGAAAGATTGTGCTGTGAATTGAGGTAGATTTGTCTTTCATGCCACTGGTGATGCATGTTCAAATTGATTTTGTGGCAGAACGCAAGAGAGATCATGAGCAGATGGTGACAACTGCTCAAAGCACCAACACTGGTTGGTGACAGGCAGCCACGGTAGAGTGGAGGTAGAGGAAAAATCACCCAGAAAATGGAACACTTCCAGCAACTGGAGAGACAAAGCAGCAAATGTGTGGAGGAACAGTGAGGCATCCTTGATTATGGTTGGCTGAGGGTGATATGCACTGGCTGTCGACAAGGAGCATCCGTTTCTACTGGGGCAACAGACAGGGCTGTGCATTGTATCCAAGTAATGGAGCACAGGCTGAAACGAAGATTTGGTTGCTGTGGCATACCTTCAGACATGACAGTTATATGAGTGTGTGTTTGCTGTGATAAGTGCTGCCTGTAGTGCACATGAGTGAAGCAGGGCTAGATGAACTGCCTATAGATTGCACAGTGAAACACAAGGAGGCCACTGTTGGAGTTAGTTTATTCAGCTGAAAGTGTACTAACTGAAGAAGGTGGGCTTTGTGATAATTAAATTGTTATTTCAGTTGGATTTCATTCCTTTCGCATTTGGATATTCTGTGTACAGCAGTAAGTACAGATCACTGGCTTCATTGTGGATTTTGTCTGTCTTGTTTTATATGTTTAGCATGAAGTGTAGTGTCAGCTTCGCATTTTTTTTGAATTTGGTTTTGGGATGAGATCTGTTATTTTCTCGTATGCTTTCACTGTTTTTAGTGTATCTTAATCTTTACCCTTGCGAATACTACATGATGAAGATATAATTGCACTTGGTTCTTGTTGCCATTACTGGGAACACATAGTGACATAAATAGTAAACAAGTGCAGTGGTGGCTAACAAAAAAGCATCACACTATCAGTGTTTTCAGATCAGTTGTGCATTTACCATCAAATGGTTCAGCATGTCTGTGTGAAACTTCATCATGAAGCCAAGTGCAATAATATCGTGTCATGTAGAAACCTGAATGAACTCAGAGGATCTGATTTATTGACATTCTGTCCATTGTATTAGGTGTCATTGATGTGGACTAAATGTCTATAAGGAAGTCATTTACACAGGGTCCCAAAACAATAGTTTACAGACAAGGAAGACAAACTGAAGTTATACAGTCAGCTGATTAGATACCAGCTTTAGTTGGGATACATGGGCTTTGCACTTCTTTGCTGTGGCTAAATCCTGCAATACGATTGTGAACTGAGTCACAAAACTGGTAATGTGGTAGGGCTCACAAAGTGCAGCATAAGCTTACTCATCAGCTTCACATTCACCTTCCTTATTTTTCTGAAATTTCTTAGATGTACTCTGACTCCCACCTTGAATGTACTTGGGCACATGCTTTGGCTATAAAAGTGTGTCACCTGACCATGGGCAGCTAAGATGTTCTTAAGTGCTCTACATCACTTCTCCCTAATTTCCCTAGGATACGCTTTACTTGACAACAGCTCATCAGGAGACCACAGACTGAATAATGGGGAATTTGTTCTGAAAGGCAAGCATTAATCCAGGCGAACTATTGTTGTGAATTTCATATTTAGCAATTGTAAATGCATATGTCAGTCACTCTAAGGTTTCATTCCAACAGGAATGATCTAAGTGACGGTAAGCAATCAAGATGGCATGAAGATGGCAGTTAGTTCTTTCAGCAAACAATGGGTTGGAACAGTACGGAATGGTTGTGACGTGTGTAGTGTATTCAGTCAAAATTAAATGTGCTCAAGTGATGTGATGTGCATCTGTGTGTGCCCCCTGCCCTCCTCAAAAGAAGATTAACAGGTTATGGGCCCAGGATCGCTGATCTACAGTGACAGAGAGTGAAGGTGACATCTCAATGAAAACAAGATGTTGAAATGTTCGAACTGTTCAGAAACTGTGAGCACTGAAAACTTTTCGTTTTGTGGATTGTGAAGAGGATTTGTAAGTAAAGTTATGAAATCAGTGTGAAAGTGATAGGTGTGACTGAATTCCTCAAAAATAAGTGGAAAATTACAAACGGAAAGTCTTTCTTTACTGCATGATATATTTAAAGCACTAACATGGTGGACAAGTGTAAAATCGAACTGTTGAATACAGATAATTACCAACACTGGTCACAAAGAATTAAGGGGACTCTCATAAGCAAACAGTGTTGGTGTGCTATTGATACTGGCATGGAAAATACATCCACAGTGGACAAACGGAAAGCAAATGAAAGGGCGATGGGTATTCTGCTAACAACAGTAGATGATAATTTACTTGATGATATACAAGACTTCAAAACAGCAAAAGAGATAAGGGATGTGCTGAAAGATTCCCATACACATTTTGATTTGTGGGATGGAGTGCTTGCATTAAAGGAATATGCGAACATTGGAAAGAAAGCAGATGAATCAATGTTAGATTACCTTACGAGACGCAATGCACTTCTGTTCAAAGTTCACAGTTCTGGCGCTGAATTATCAGACAAGTAAGCAGCTGTACATACCTTGATGGGTCTACCTTCAGAGTATGAGACTTTTGCAAGGAGTATGTGATGTGATGAGTTGGATTTCTCACTTAATAAGTTCAAAAGCCGTTTTTTAGAATAAGAGTGATCACTTACAAACATGAAATGCAAAAGTGAAGCAAGAGCATTATACATTTCAGCATTCAGAAGAGGACAACCACAACTAACAAAGCATGGCAGAAGTATTCAAAGGGGATGAGGACTTGGAAACAACCAGTATGATAACAGTCACAGCAGTTACAAGAAAACATATGACCATGAACCTTGATGTTTTTGTTGTCAGGAGTACAGACACATTGGAAGAGACTGTCCACAATTTGGTGATAATGTTTCAAATGACAAACAAGTAAACCAGAGAAAGGAAGCAGATAAAACATCCTCAAATTCTGTTGTGTTAACCACTAACAAAAGTGCATTACTGACAGCAAAACACAATAACACGAAATGTCATGCTACAGGGGAATTAAGTGTGACCTTGTTGGACACTGTCATGTATTCACATGAGATGTACACCACTTTCCATTAAAACAAAAGAAATGAAGTGTGAATTCTGGACAACGGAGCAACAGACCACATGACTTACCAACAGGATAAATTCATTACTTTCACCGAACGTGAAGAATCAGTAAAGGTAGCTGGTGGTGGATATTTGTTGAGTTCTGGCTTTGGCATTGTGTGCATATACTTGTCAGAAGCATGTGGAGGACAAACTGTTGACTTGCACAACACTTTGTACATCCCAGACATCATGTGTAATTTGATATCAGTCCCACAGGCTACCGATAAAGGAATGTTGGCATCATTAGCGAAAAATAAAGCTTAAATAATGAAACAAAAATGCGGGGAAATAATTGTGAAAGGATCAATAAAAGACAATCTGTATTACTTTTGTGAAGACAGCTCCAGCCCTTCAGTGAGTGACTGTGACCATACTGCAAATCTTAGCACTAGTCCGGAACTGGTTTTGTGGCTCCGAAGGCTAGGCCACATTCAAGTCGAAAAGGCTAAGAAACAAGTCAAATGCAGTGAAATTACTCTTGAAGCATCTGATGACAAGATAAATGAAATGTATAGTGTGTGCATCGAAGGCAAGATGAAAGCTAAACCTTTTCCCAAACTGACTGTAAACAGAACAAATGAACCACTACGTTTGATGTACAGTGATGTAATGTGTGTTTCTGGCTCACACTCACTTGGTGGAGCAAAATATGCTGTCACATTTATTGATGATTACTTGAGATATGCAGTGATATATTTATTAAAAGCCAAAAGTGAAGTGTTTCAATCATTTAAAGAATATAAAGCATATGCAGAAAATTGTCAACAAAAAAGAATATGAACATTACGTTCAGACAATGGAGGCGAATATATGAGTAAAGAATTTGAAACATACTTGTTAAAAGAAGTTATTCAGAGGCAGTTGACTGTCCCTGTCACACAGCAACAAAACGGTGTGGCAGAACAGTTCAACCAAATTCTTTCAAATATTGTACGATGTATGTTGTTAGAGAGTGGACTGCCACAAAATTTCTGGGTGAAGCAATAGCTATGACAAATTACTTGTGAAATAGATGCCCAACAACAGAAAATGATGGAGAAAGTCCCTACAAATGTTGGCATGGACGGGAACCAAAAATTGATCACCTGTGATTATTCGGATGTCGTGCTTGGGCAAAAATGAAAAACCAATGTGGCAATTTTGAACCAAAAGGACAGCCTCATGTAATGGTTGTATACTCAGAAACTGTGAAGATCTACAGACTGTGGCATCCAACAACAGGAAATATAACTATTGCCAAAGATGTGGTATTTGATGAAAGACTCTTTGCTGCAAAACTGAGCAAAAGTGTTGCAAATGTGATTGACCTGAAGACCACTAACATCACAGATGATGAAGGGGCGTTACAGAATGTGGATATTATGGAAACAGAAGAAGCACCTGAAATTGAATGAGCCGGCCGGCGTGGCCTTGCGGTTCTAGGCGCTACAGTCTGGAACCGCGTGACTGCTGCGGTCGCAGGTTCAAATCCTGCCTCGGGCATGGATGTGTGTGATGTCCTTAGGTTAGTTAGATTTAGGTAGTTCTAAGTTCTAGGGGACTGATGACCACAGATGTTAAGTCCCATAGTGCTCAGAGCCATTTTTTGAAATTGAATGAAGTGAAGTTATGGAAACATGCGTGCCTTCCGAAAGCACTGACATTGAGAAGGAGAGTGCTGACAAAGATGATAGTGCTGAAAGCGTTTACCCCACAATAGAGGATAATGACTGTCAACTTCAAAAATATGAAATAAATGAAAACTACAGAACATGTTCTGGATGACAAGTCAGTCCACCAAAATGGCTAACAGACTATGAGACAAAAGAAGAGAAGAAGGTATATGCAATAGAGAATGAGAGTACACCAAAAGAAAATGATCCACAAAGTGTACGGGAAGCCATATCAGATGAAGATAGAAACAAATTGCAAGAAGCAATGTTAGAAGAATTGGAAAATCTACTGTGGAACCGAACCTGGAAATTTGTACAAGGACCAATAACACAAAAATAATATGAACAAAATGGGTCTTCAAATGGAAATATGATGAAAATGGAAGAATTGCTAGGCACAGAGCACTAGTGGTAGCTTTAGGAAATGAGCAAAGACCTGGCATAGATTTTGTCAAAAGTTACAGTCCAGTAGTAAAAATGAAAATTATGTGACTACTGATGTGAATAGCAGCTGAACGGTACTGGGAAGTTCACCATTTAGATGTTGTTGCAGTGTATTTGATGGCTGACATGAGAGATGAGGTCTATGTGGAACTACCCATGGGTTTCACAGATGCCACTGACAAACTAAGAAGAAAATTCAATGGCATACCAGATCAAGAAGAACTGCCCAATGGTGAGTGGATCTCCAAACTAGAAAAGTGCATCTACGGGTTGCATCAATCCGATAGGAGGTGGAACGAAACACTTAATGAGTTCCTGCGCAAGAAATGGATGCTGCGATCAGTAGCTGATCCATGTGTTTACTATGCTATACGAACGCGAACTCATAGTAACTGCATATGTACATGATACAATGTTGTATGGAGACAAAACTGAAATAGGAAGGATGAAAAATATCTTAAGTGCTGAATTTGAAGTAAGGGATCTTGGAGTTGCGTGGCATGTACAATCAATTCAAATTATGAGTGAAGATGGCACCCTGGTTTTAGATCAGTCAGCAGATGCTAAAGAAATATTAAAGGAATTTCAAATGGAAAACTGTAAACCTGTGCAAACTCCACCCATCATCAATTAAAAGCTGCAAATGCAACAGATGAAGACAAACTCACTGAACATGAGGCATCAAGATACAGGATCACAGTTGGAAGCCTTGGCAATGGGTACAAGGCCAGATTTAGCAATCCCAGCAACATACTTGAGCCAGTTCAGCAGCAATCCAAGTGAGGAACACTGGCGTACTGTCAAACATACACTACGCTTTTTTGCGTGGTACAATGAATGATGCACTTGTTTTCTGTAAGACTGGTAAGAAGTTCGTGATGTATACTGATGTAGACTGGGGAGCTGATCCAAACAACTGTAAATCAATTAGTGGATATTTGACAGTATTTTGGGGTGCAGCTGTAAGTTGGAGCAGCAGGAAACAGTGAACTGTGGCACTGAGCACTGTTGAAGCAGAGTTTGTTGCACTGAGTGAAACTGTAAGAGAAGCAAAGTGGATGAACAGCTTTCTCAGTAAAATTGGTGAAGATTTTTTCCTGCACCACCCCATGAAGATTTTCATCAACAATCAAGGTGTGGAGAAACTCGCTGAAAATCATGAGGCTTCTGAAAGGACTAAACATATGGATCTGTAGATCTTCTTTGTGCAAGAGGAGGTGGAAGCCAACAACATAAGTTTGGAATACATCCCAAGTGAGAAGAATGTTGCTGACTGTTTGACAAAGGCATTCAACGATGTGAAGCTGGAAACCCATTGGCAGTTAATTGGGGTGTCAGTGATGTGGACTGTCTTCCTCTTGTTGTTCTTTGACATGCTTACTTCCTTGTAATGTATCGAAATTGGCAGGTTTCAGTCCATACATATGTAGTGTATTCAGTAAAAATGTGCTCAATTGATGTGGTTTGCATCTGTGTGTGCTCCCTGCCCTCCTCAAAAGAAGATTAACATTAGGTACTACTGTGATGTTAAATTGTTTATGCATCTGTGCCCCCTAATTGTAATGTCAGTTGATTCTATTGTCACAAGTTAAGTAAAATGCATCATCTCTATTAGTTCATAAGTAATATTTTGCTTTTCTGAATGCTGAGTTCTTTGATCATTGCTTATTTGGTATGCACTCTGGATTGTTTATATCTCCTAATCTCCAAATAAAGTGAATTACATTTTCTTAGGAAGTTATGCCAACACAACCCCACAGCCACCTGCCACTCCCTTTACGAAACACTATGACGAAACAATTGACATATTTAACTCTATGAGCTTTTTTTCATAGGTTTTTAGTTTTTGTCACTATGAGAGGAATAATACACTGGCAGGTCAGTTTTTATGGGAGTGCTTCGGTGTATGTCATTATCACACAATATTCAGTCTGTCCACAGCATAGCTGACTGTGTATGAGAGTCGACTGGTGTTCCTTCATGTGACGTGTGTTGAGGCATTGTCTGTGGCTACATGTTTACATCCATGGCTATGCCTTAACATAAGCAGAAATCTTTTGGCAGTGACCAGCTGACTATCATTATAATCAGAACCAATGTATTAAATGCCCAGTGAGCTTAGCAATGTGTGTGAGACCAGCAGGATTTCTTCCCTGGCATTCTTAAAAGCTTTAAAGGCTTTATATGGGCAAATGCATTCATCTGATTAGTCAGCTTGTGCTCTTTATCTTGCCAATTTAATTATTTGCCTCCAAATTTCATAGTTTTTTCTGATACCTGCAAGCTCTTTCAAATTTTTTTTGTCACCTTTATTGTATGGAGTCCCAAAACTTTAGGGGCAAATTGAAACAGGTGATAGTGGGTCTATAACCGATTACATTGAGATAGGGGACCAATGTTCAGGAATGCTTATTTATTTTGTTATGGATTTACACAGCATACACTGTATAGCAACAATGTAACTTGTAGTAATTGTTCAAAATGATGGATTCTATTCTCAATGCATGTATTGCAATGATGCATGCAGTTCTGCTGCACTCTTGCAAAAATCCTGGGTGTTTGTTATACACTGGAAGAGACAGCAGCTGATAAAGAGTGTATGCCCCCATACCATCAAACAGACATATTGTGCACAATGTAGTTCACAGCACTTGTGTCGAGCGATGTCTATGTGTACTGCATTAACCTGTGCTGCATGCACACCACTATCCTTGGTGTCGGTTACCCTTTGCATGAGGCAGCTTGTGATGTGCCCATGGTGAGGTGCATTACTGTGTACAGTAGATGACACATAGTCAAGGATGGAATGTTACTCGTCACAAGAGTTGGCAGACTTGCAGTTCATATATGGTGCTGCAGGATTTTGTGCCCGAAAAGCAACACAGAGAATGCTTTCCCAACAGGTGTCATCCTAATTAAAGGAAGTTTATCTCACAGGTACAACTTACAAGAGACAAGGTCATTCATGCCACACAGAGCCAGCCAAGGTTTCACCAAAGACATGTTCAAACACCAGACTTTGAGGAGATGACCACCCAGCAATAAACACCTATCACCTTGACCATGAAACGCACTTTTTGGAGGATACAGCGTGAAGAGTACTGGTGGAACAGGTATTACACCCCTATCATAAAGAATGTGTGAAAGCACAGGGACCAACAGAATCTGAGCCCCATGTTAACTTCTGTCAATGGATTATCCACACAGTGCTGAATTTTGTACAGTTTGTATTGTTCACAGATGAGGCCTCATTCATCCATGATGATATTTTCGACTGCCACAACAGGCATCTCTGCTGCACCAGTGAGGACAATCCCCAAGTTGCCCACATTGATGGTTACTATCAATGACTCCCTGTCAATGTATGGGTGGGAAATTTCCAAAATCACCTAATGGGGCCTTATTTTATGCCTCCCCATTTGACTGGCCCATGTTATCTGGTGCTCCCGCAAATTGTACTGCCACAGTTTTTGGAGACTGTACACATTGTTGTCTATGAAAGGATGTGGTTTCAACTTGATTGGTGCACCAGCACACTTCGATATTAATTTCCATGAGCACCTGAACAACACGTACCCTCATTGTTGGATTGAAAGGGGAGGTCCTGTCCCATGGCCAGCATGATTGCTGGATCTCACACCTCTGGACTTTCTCCTGTGGTGCTATGTCAAGACATTGGTGTATGAAACCCCCTTAGAAACAGATGAAGAACTGCCCACTATGGTCCACACTGCCCGTATCCTGGTACCACAGAAACAAGGGATCTTTGAGAGAGTGTAGCACAACTTCATGGGCTGTTGCTATGAGTGCATTGAGACTGGTGGTCATTGCTTTGAACAGTTACGATGAGCTAAGTTGTTGTAATGCAGTGTTTGCTGCTTACATCCATAACACAATAAATATGCATTTCTGATAATTGCCTCTCTATCTGGACCCACAAACTTACTTAAATTCTACACATAAAACTGCATATCAACAACAATAACTTATAATAGGGAAATTTTATTGGACTATGAACATGTAACAAATATGGGCAAGAAATATAAAGACATTTATACACACATTAAATTTCTATGGCAAAAAATCTTTATGCAGTTAAATCTTAATCAACAGACACTTTAAATGCTTGTTAAGGATGTTTTCATCTTAGATGTCTAATAAAAATAGGGAAAACAATCATTATAAAAGGAAAACGAAAATATAAAATAAGATGTATTAAATAATTATTCACTCTCATAAGTATGTAGTAGTAGACTTGAAATTAAAATACTTTCATTGTTGTCAGTGTATCTAAAAGGTCTCACTGCACCCACAGCATCATTTGCAGTATATTATCATTTTAACTGCTTGTCAGTCCATACTGCCCTTTATAAAAACTTGCACTTTCCACTATTTGCAAACCTTCTTTGCTGCCACAGTCTCTCAAATTCTTCAGCCTAACATATTGATACAACTGCCACTTTCATACAGCAAAATACTGGTATTTGATATTCATCCCATTAAATTACAAGTAAATATAAACTACTAAACTGTTTGCTGCTTCATTATCAGTTAAAATTAATATCCTTTCATAAAATATTTCATTACCCTATGAAATATACCATCTTAGTTCTTGCAGCTTCTTTTGTGCCCTCTCCTAACTGATAAGCCAATGATATTAGAACACTATCTATTTTACATGGCCCAATGTATAAATGAAAGAACTTTGCTATATATTTTTTCCTAGTATTGGATTGTTGGTGATTTTTGATGAGGTTCCGATCTTCCACTTTAAAAAACTTCCACTGCTTTTCCCTTGCCCTTTCTGCTCTTGTGTCAGCCTTTTATGGTGCTTTTTTGATTCACTCTGTGATTTTCCCAGTACCATATCTGATTTGACCTTTTACAATCTTCTCAGCAACAGTAATTTTGCTTCTATTGAAGTATGAATCAACTGAACTACACCCATACTACAATGAGCTGCTTCACTGAGGTATGTGTCTATTCCTGGCAAAAATTTGATGCATACTGAAAGCTTGTCTGACATAGTATCCTAAAGCATGCCCCCAACAGTCCCATAAATCATTCGCCCTTATATGAATTAAGGTTGTAGAGAAAAAAGAATGTGACTTTTATCCCAACCTTTACTACCTCATTCATTCATCTGCATGATGTGAATAATACGGCACGATCTGAGAGAATACGTTTTGACTTTTGGCAGTCTTGCAGGTTTTGTTGTTTCAGAATCTGGAGACACTGTATCTTCATGGTCAAGTTAGTCGTACACAGACTTGGTGAATGTATCTGCCAGTACAAAGCAGTATTGTCACCCAACTAATCCTTTAGACAGTGACCTATGGAAATGTACACATAGCAGCTCATTCGGTGTGTACAGTTCTATAGCATGAAAGTTGCCACATCTCTGAGCATTCACATGTTTCACAGCCTGACCCATGTTGCTACCCTTTTTGATCAATGTAACCATTTGTACTCTCATTTCATGTTGATAGTGTTGTACTGTTTCATGCCATACTGTGGCCAAGATGGCAATGACACTTCAGTATTATATCCTCCGCTAATCCCTCTGGAAGCCAATTCATCCACCTTTGTGGGAGACATTTCTCTTGATTGTACACACCAGTGCAGAATTCCATGTCTGTGGATCATCTCCCTCAACAATGTACAGGATGAA
Organism: Schistocerca serialis cubense; assembly: GCF_023864345.2. Taxonomy (NCBI): domain Eukaryota; kingdom Metazoa; phylum Arthropoda; class Insecta; order Orthoptera; family Acrididae; genus Schistocerca; species Schistocerca serialis. The sequence goes on from NC_064641.1 coordinate 732,671,822, forward strand.
GTCGCTGACTTTTCTTATGTTTGGCCGCAAGTCTAGGTAATCAGTGTGCTTTTGCTACATGGCATAGACTGTTTTCCATTCCCTATGTTTTGGCTATCCAGTCTATGGACATTATGGTTTTGACTATGAAGGTTAGGCCTTCTATATTCTCAGCCATGTTGCTTACCATCTTTTAATTTTTGTAAGTACATTTGTGTTTTTATCTAATCTCATAATTAAATGCTTATGGCTCTGACATTACGTAGATGTATAGGGGTTCAATCAATATCACTCTTTATTTCTATTTGTTTGGATATCTGTCTGATGATTTGGCTATAAGCAATGAAACTGGTAGTGCCTTAATAAAACTGGTTTAAGATGCAGCTGTTTTCAGAGCTCTTGCTGTATAAAGTCTTGTGCACTGGCAGTCTTTTTCCATAATTGTGGATGCATCCTTAGTCCCAGTTTATCATCACTGCTGTTATCCTGTCAGTCTGCAGGAAACACTGATTGTTTCTGACATCCTGCACCAGATTGTGGCTGAGCTAATAAGCAAAGTTATTTTGCTTTTCTTTATAGAATCTGGTCTTGAGATTATATTCTTCGGCCAGCATTGCCCAATGTATGATCCCACTGTCTCTGAATATTGATGATTTTAACATTGCCAACACTCAATGATGGGATTACATATATGTTTTCCTATAATCATATAATCTCTAAATTTCTTTATTGAAAACAAAAAGGCCAGTATCTACAATTCAGGCACAAAATATTGGGTCTCGGCATCTTGTAACTTTCAGGTGCATGTTGTTATTACTCGCAAATTCCTTTATTTACAAACTTGGTGTAAGCACACCTCAACTCCTGTGATCCCCCTTCCCCTCCTATTAGTTTGACAGAAATACAAGCAGAATTTAGTGTGTAGAGGAAACAGTTATCTGAGAAATACTGTACTGCTGTGAAAAATTAAACAGTGGATTTTGAGGTAAATTTTTTTAAAGAACCAAACTGTATCACAAGGAAGTGAAATGTATCTATCATTTATATACATCTGTGTCTAAGAAAATTGAATAAATGAACTCATTTATTGTCACTGACTTCCAGAACTGGGAAAGCACAAGCCCTCCCCACCCCCTCCTACTACCATCCCCGCACCTCCTCCATTCCCCTCCATTCTCATCAGTTTGAGGGAAACAGGAGCAGAATGTGGTCCATACAAAAACAGTTATTTGAAAGGAAATTGTATGAATTTGTTACTTTCAACTTTGTCACTGTGTTGGTTTAAAAGTTATAGTGCCATCCATCAAAAGAATTTGTGGGTCACTATGGTACAGCTAACTGAGAATCATACAGTTAGTTAGGAACCCATCACAATCTGAATTCATCATGGAGCCTACTGTTTGAATCTATCGAATTTACTACTACAAATGGTTGTATGGTAGACTACTATATCAACTGCGCCAAAGTGATCCACATGTCTGCATGAACTATTATAGAACATTTTTCTGAGCAAACACTAGTACAGTTAATGAGAAATGAGATGTATGATGTGCCGTTTTTGGTGTGTGTTGTGTGTGGTGTTAAACACTTTGATGCTGTCTTGTTCAAATATGTTATCCATGTATAGTAACACATTGTCCCCTTTTTCTGCCCCATTGTGTTGTCATTTGAACTATTATAACACATTTTCTCATACAGTATTCCTGATTTTGGATTCTTACATCACAGAATTCTACGCTGTTATACTCCATCCTATTGTGAAATTTCCTGTCTGCTGGGTTCTTTCACTTTGACTACTATTTGCTAGTAATGCAACTTCAATACATTTCAAAAAGAATTGTCAAACCAAATACTGCAAATATTAAAATTCATATAATATTGCAGGGTGTACTCATCCATTCCTTTTTCTCGATCTGCTGCTGCAACAGTCACTGAGTTACTGTATGTCCACTGTAGCTTGGTGTTTTATGCCAAGAATGTCTCAAATTGAACATTGTGTTTCAGAGCTTCTTTTTATTATATCATCTAGTTTTTAACCTTTTTATGTACACTGGTGTAATGATAGATCAGTATTCTTAAATATTCCATACAATTTGCCAAGTCCACTATGGTTACTGCATGAATTTACATAAAGTACTCACATAAGCAATTACATGCTTCTTGCACAAAATCTCATAAGACACTCACATACACCTTACTCCATTGAATGATCATAAAGTACTGACCTTTTGTGCGAACATGGCTGTCCCTTTTATGCACAATTTTGAACAATCGGTATTGTTATAAGGTCTTTTTTTTAATAAAATTACAATTAAAACTGTTACCTCAAAATTAATGACTCATTTCAGCAGTTGCACTAGCTCTTATAGATCAAATACATAGATGAATTTTCAAGCATATAACATTTTAAGAGTGTATAAATGCTCAAAATATGAAGTATTAACAATATTTTTACTATTTTTATTAAATACAAAAAGTACATGGTTCGGAAAATGTTCCTGTCAATGTATATGTTTCCAAGTCTCCCATTGAATGTGGCAAAATAGGTCTTTTATTTATTATTGACAAAACACCTAGAGAACTGCCAATGTTTACATGCCACTTATAACATTTTCGCTAATTACATTTTAATTTTCTAATTAATTTTGATTCTCTCAGTTGGTTTTTACTTTAAATACCACAAACTTTAATTTAGATACTGTTTTAACACAAATCCATCTCAGTTTCAAAGAAATGACTTTGATCATTGTACTCGATCATTTGTTCCAGATTTCACCTAATTACATTAATCCTAAATATTCCTAACAATTACAGGACATATATACTTCAATACAATTATAATTTAGTAACCAGTTTCATTGTAACAATTTTATTCATATAGGTTTACCTATACCACTACCTTTTGTTTACATCAGTGATTCCTGTTTATTTCAAATTGAATCAAAAAATACGTGGTTTAAATGGGTTTCAATGGACTGTTACATCTCACTATCCTCTTCTGCACTGAATATCAAAACTACTGTCACGTGCATGTGTGTGTCTGATAGTTTTTTGTAAATGACAACAATTTTATATGACAATGAATTCATTTATTCAGTTCCTCTTAGAAACAGACATATACATTTCAGTTCTTTGTGACACAATCTGGTTCTTTAAAAAATTTCACATCAAAATCCACTGGTTCATTTTTTACAGCAGTACAGTATTTTCTGAATAACTGTTTCTTGTATGCATTAAATTCTGCTCATATTTCCTGGAGCATCACAAACTCAGGTACTCCATCTATAAATTTAGTGTGGATTGCTTCTATACCTATTGAAGCAATAGTAACTGACTTTGGCACTGCACAACTACTTGAACTGAAGCACTGTCCTAAACCACTCATGTGTATATTATACACACGACACTAGTTCACATCATTGTGTACATCTTGAACACATGGTAGCTGGTGGTTCAGCCTCTCTAACACAAGAGATAGCACCATCCTTAGTCCAAATAAATTTGTAGCAGTAGTGTGCCATAAGTAAATTGATAGGTTCCCAGATTTCACCATGAGCACTGCATTATATTACACTGATGTAATAGAGAGCAGGAGATCACCAAAGTAAATGTCTGGGGGAGAAAGAGATGGGCTATACTCTGTAGTCATTTGAGCATTGATGTCCTGGCATTGCACAACATACCTCCACCCCCCACCCCCTTCTGACTGAGTACTTACATAACACCCTTCATCACATTCTCAATCTCAATCACCATACACCAGTCACCATCTGCTTCTATGCTTATATTCAGATGCTTTGACCAACTAACAGTTAAACTATATACAGAAGTGAATAGTAGCAGTAGCACATTGGGAGCAATTGTTATCTTCTCATCCACTACAGCAGCACTCTCTCATTGAAGTATCACTGGAATGCCTCACAGTTCAGTGGATGGTGCATATGTTGGAGTCCAATACTGACATGTGCCATGCTGTTTGAGTCTCCCAGTGCACTGCCGATGTTGTTCAGCAGGTTGTGGCTGCAGAAACTGAAAGCCTGCAGTGCACCTCTGTTACCTGTGGACAGGTATATTCTTACTCTGCTGTTGGGTATGTTCATCACAAAAATCAATGAGTGGCACAGACAATACCAGATTGTTGTCCTCCTTCAACATGCTAACCAGTTCTGGTACAGGATCCCACATGCTGGAGGTCACTGCCACTGCTGCAGTTCCCAACAAACTAGGCTGTTGTCCTTCTGTAGGTGTCGGCAAGCTGGAAGGCATTGTTGCTGCATGTCCTAGTTACGCTGCTGAACAAAGAAGGAGAAGAACAGTTACATGCATTAATAATAATAGCAACTACAGATGCAATTGTGACAGTCTGAAATGTAATATTATTAAGTGTGTGTGTGTGTGGGGGGGGGGGGGGGGGGGGGGAGCTACGCTTCTGCTTCTTCCTACTCTGCTGGGAGGCATTGGATGATCTCAGTTGCTGCAGACATGTCGTGGTCCTTCCATTGACAGGAGGTGGGACCGGTGAGCGACCACGCTCACCTTATATCTCCAGTGTTGCCAGATTGTGTTGTGGAGTCTTGCATTGGTCAGTGTGGGGCTGCAGAAGAGAATGGGTCACTGTAACCCCATCTGTTTGACTGCAGGAAGAACCATCTATTAGTTAGCGTATTACTACCATTGGTGTGATGCTCTTTGTCCAGTGTATAGTTCCTAAGGGTAACACCTCTTGCACAGTGGAAGAGGTGGACTAACTAGTGATTTCAGACAAGGTTGGCAGTTTGAGTACAAGCAACTATTTATATCAGCTGCGAAATGCATCTTCAAGCCATCCCATTGTATCACCATTATTTGCCAAAAAGTAATTCTTTTTATGCTCCTCCATAAACATTTCTTTCCAGTCATTGTGTAGGAAACTATGGATGCAGTCATTGGCGGAGGGGAGGGAAGGGACCAAGGAGGAGAGGTGGGGATGGGATGGGGTGGGGGTGGCTGGAGATTTCCCAGTGATGGAGGTCAGTGACAAATATGGTGGGAACCAATAGGAATGCTTCTACAGAGTGGCAGCATGTGAAAACCCAGGTCTGCAAGCACAGACGCATTTGGAATGGAGTGGTTCATGATACGTGCATTTCTGACATGTTCGATTTTCAGAAAGCATTTCCCTCAGTGTCCAGATGTTCCACAAATGTCTTTGGAGCCACCGCTACAAGCCAGAATGCTTAAAGGTTTTCCAAGTGTTCATGAGATATTCTAGGCAGGAATTCTGTTTACGAATGAAAATAGTTTTCAGGGGAGAAGGATTGTTTGGTGCCGGCCGCGGTGGTCTCGCGGTTAAGGCGCTCAGTCCGGAACCGCGCGATGCTACGGTCGCAGGTTCGAATCCTGCCTCGTGATGTGTGATGTCCTTAGGTTAGTTAGGTTTAAGTAGTTCTAAGTTCTAGGGGACTGATGACCACAGATGTTAAGTCCCATAGTGCTCAGAGCCATTTGAACCATTTGATTGTTTGGTTTCGACAAGTTGGGAGAGGTATTATCTGTCTCTGTGTTGCAGGTGTTTTTTGTGTGAGAGAGAGCTTTCAGCAGTAACCTCAGAATGTTCCAATCTCTGCGGAGAGCCATAGTGTTTGAGGCTGCTGTTGAGAGGGTTTCCCCATTTGCTGACAAAAGGGACGACCTGAGTGATATATCCAAAATATCCCGGGAAGGACTTTGCCTGTGAAAATGATTGATGGGAGTCTTCATTTATTAACAGAGAGGACCACTGGCTGTGTGTCACACATATAAGTACGAAAATATCCTGTTGTTCCAGACTACCGTCATCTTTTGACTATACATCACTATACATCTGGGGCTGAGTACACACTCTTTGTGATGTGAAAGCAGGGCATGATGATATTTCCCTGACTGTTACAAGGATGGAGTGGATACATACATGTGCATCAGCTGGCATTTGACTCAGCATCTGCTAGATACCAGTACCACACCTTCCACCCCACTAGTTTCTCAGGCAACCACATAGCGTCACGCATCGGGCTCAGTGTGGCTTAACTGACTTCTCACTCAGATACCACCATCAGCAGTGTACAAGTCGGTACTTCCGGCTTGTCAGCTCACACATGCATGTATGAACACATTCAGCATCTGCAGTCTTTGTAACAGTGTTTTTGTGTTGCTTAAGGTATGTGTTTTTAGATGCCTATTCTTGTAGTTTCTTGAAAGACATCATGTTTACGCCAGTGACTGTTAAACTTTTTATTTCCGCTATTGCAATTTCGGCCTTAGGTAATTATCAAGTGCAGATGCATAGGCTTTAAGCCATGTCTACTTTATACAAGCTGACACATTTATATGTGGTTGTCATTTGATGTTAAGTACATTCGTAATGCCGCTAAGTAGTGTGAGCGCACATGGCCATCACTACTAACTTTTGCACTGGTTTAGTGCAAAAGTTACTAGCGATGGTGGACTGAACATATGTATGTACAGACTGTGCTGTTTTACGATATATGGACGTGTGATGGCACATGTTGGTTAGAAGAAGTCCAGTTGAGGGCTTGCAACCAATCTGTCTGCATGCTAGACACACTGGACCTACACCTGGAGTTATGATCTGGGGTACGATTTCGTATGACAGCAGGAGCACTCTCGTCACTATTCCAAGCATCCTGCTGCAAATTTGTATGTCAGTCTCGTGATCCGACCTGTTGTGCTGCCATTAATGAACGGATTCCAGAGCCTGTTTTTCCAAGAATATAACGCTAGCCCATATACTCCTGTTGTAACCCAACATGATATACAGATCGTGACATGTTGCCTTGGCCTGCTCGATCACCAGATCTCTCTCCAGTCGAGTACATATGGGACATCATCGGACGACAACTTCATCAAGCATAAACAGCATTTATGGTCGTTGTATTGACTAATGAAGCGCAACAGGGATGGAACTTCGTCTCAAGAACTCACATCCGGCACCTGTACAACACAATTGTGCACGTTTGCATGCTTGCATTCAACATTTTGGAGGTTACACTGATTATTATTAATGTACTGTCATTTCCATTTTGCAATGGCTTATCTTGCGCTTACATAAACCTGTAATCTTACAATATTAATCGCTTAAATATGTTTCCTAGACAAATGTCTGTTGGTGGTTAAACGAAATCAGGACAAAATGAAAACCAATACAGACTACCATAATTACGATACACGGCAATGTAAAGATCTCCACTTACAAGCTGTAACAAGGACCCAAAGTCAGAAACGTATGTAATCAAGGCTTCAAACTTTTTAATGCACTAACAAAACATATCAAAGAGCTAGAAAATGAGGATAAATTTAAAACTGTTATAAAGAATCACATGCTTGACAAATGTTATTACAGTGTAAGTGAATTTCTATGCTCAACTGTATTAGAATATAAAGAACCACATGCTTGACAAATATTATTACAGCATAAGTGAATATCTCTGTGCAACTGTATAAGAATATATGTTTAAATTAATGTGGCAAATGAAATTACATCAATGAATATGTCTGTGCAGCACATAAGAAGATTAAGAACCACATGCTTAACAAATGTCACTACAGTATAAGTGAATAGCTCTGCTCAACTGTATAAGAATATATGATATCACAAATGTGACAAAAGAAATCACAACATCAAGGAAAAGGTCTGTCAAGCACATAAGAAATTATGTTATAAAAACACTTATTAGTTGTATATTGTATTAAACATAAGATAGCTCCATATGAATTCAGCATAGAAAAAAGTTTTGTAAAGATATTATATAGTTATTGAAATGTATCCTGAGAAATCCTATATCACAAATGTGATCATTGGGATGATAATAAATAAATAAATAAATGTATTCCCGAAATTTCATTCTCTACATTAATTACTTTTTGATGTTACGATTTTTTTCGTCATTGTTTTTCCTTCCTCCATGCCTTGAATAGCTTTGTGCATCTTATCCGGCAGTTAATTCCAGGATTACATTTTTGGTATTGAAGATCAATTTAAAGGAATGTTAGAATGACTAAACAACTTCGTTTCTCTTGTGAGTTACTGTGCCAACTGTCATCTTAACTGAAGCAATGCGTTGTCTATTCAACATAAGTTTGTGTTTTGTTTTCTATATACTCTTATTATTTGCAATCTTCCCTCTTCTCGTTGTAGCTCGTGAAGTGCACTGTGCCGGAATAATATCCACGTAATTTTGTATAAAACTTATCCTGGTCTGTGGAAAAAAAACTTTATGCACAGAATACGTGAGGTAATATCCAAACAGCGGCCATCAGGTACTTGAAGTATTGGTAGACAGTGAAAGACAGTGAATCTTAAAGAACTGCATAGACTAAAACGGTATTTAATGCTTCTTATATGAACGAATATCTATTTGTGCCCTATTTCCAACCTCCATGTTACCCCGATCCAGCACAATATCAAATTTTACTTATTTGAATCCGCACAAGAAACTGTGGACAAGACCGTATCTGCATCTATCATTAGTACCAGGTCTCGTTAAGTAGTTACGAGTACGTTGTTGGACTTTTAAATATAGTGGACGATCAAAAAGTTTCCGTCTGAGGGCGTTGATGCAGCGTAAATGCAACATAGCTCGTCTCTGATGCAGTAGTAAAACAACGACATGTAGGCAAGGGATAGTGTGGTATTCGTGTCTGGAGACCTGCGTGAGGTAAATGAGGAACCATGAACTATGGCGACGTTATTACCAAATGCTTCCAAAGAGGACTAACGTGCTGTTATTCTTCTTTTGTCTGCCAAAGGACAAATACCGGTAGACATTCATCGGACAATGAAGGATGTGTGTGTGGGGCAGCATGTCTGCCGCAAATCGCCTTCGGGCATGATGCCCCAAGAGTACAACTGCTTCATGTTAACTCACTTCGCCATATCCCAAATGCCGTAGAAGGTACACCAACTCAAGTGCTCAAGTGGGAGACGCCCGAAAAAACCTGAAGGATCGACGATTTCTGTTGGGCGAGGATTTGCAGCAGTCAGTTACGGACTTCTTCACGCAGTGGGACACTGTGTTTTATCAACCTGTAGTGTTGGTGGGGTGATTGCCTCAATGATTACGGCGATTTTGCGTGATTGGCACACCGATTCTGGACTGTACAGGAAACTTTTTGATCGCTACTTATAAATGGTTCAAATGGGTCTGAGCACTATGGGACTTAACGTCTTAGGTCATCAGTCCCCTAGAACTTACAACTACTTAAACCTAACTAACCTAAGGACATCACACACATCCATGCCCGAGGCAGGATTCGAACCTGTGACCGTAGCGGTCGCGCGGTTCCAGACTGAAGCGCCTAGAACCGCTCAGCCACACCGGCCAGCCGCTTCTTATAACCAGTAATAACATTCTCTACAGTTTCATGTGATTTTGAAAGAACTATCCTTCTATTGGGATGCTTGACAGCGTTGAGTACCCTTGTCTCTCACTGTTGGGGTATTTGATTTCGGTGAAGCCCCTTGCCTCCTACCACTCAGGCGCTTGATTTCCGTGGGTCTCCTTTCCTCTCAACGTTGGTTGCTTGATTTCGGTGAGTATCCAGGGCAAGTGTGCCTGTCACAAACACTTTATGGACATTTCACCTTATTACAATGGTTGTGGTTTGTATTCCACTGGTAACCGCGTAGCGGCCAGCGCGAGTGTCACGGAGGTTGGATGGAAGCACGCACCGAAATCAGTCACCCAGATGGTGGGGTTCAAAGGGTGGCCACCGAAATCAAGCATTCTGATGGTTTGGTGACTCACCACAATCAACCCCCTAGGGCACAGAAAAGTACGTTACCATACAAGTAGCTTATTTAGCAGAAATGTCAATGTCTGGCCATATTATTTATACTGCACTATCACATTTACAATACTTAAGCAACATTTGAACATCAATATCAACCGTTAGAGCAGAAAGGTTTACATTTACGTCGTAAATGATACAAAGTTGACACCGCCAACGCAGGTGGGATGGCCAGGAGATGGCTAGTTGTAGCACAGACAGATATCCCCTTTGCTCCCTTTGCTAATATTAACTATTCACCTAGAAGGTTTCTTTCGTACTATGTGTCGCTTTCGAGATATTTAATTGTCTCAAGTTAAAACACAGTATATATATTTATATATAGTCCTTATTTGTTTTGTGATACGTGTTTTAGTATTCTATAACGTACTGCTTGTTGGTAAGCAATCTGTTTAACGAGAGACTGCACGACGCTGCTACATATTAGCTACTAGTGTAGCGCTCAATTGATAATTTGTATATAACCCTTTTATGTTGAAATTACTTAAAAGTAGCTCAATTTAATGAATTTGTAATAACAGTAAATTTAAAATGATTTTGCAGCTGATGTTTAGTACTAGTTAGTTATAACACAGCGCGCCATGTTGCGCTGTTCGAGCACAATTACATCGCTGACTATTGTGTACGATTCAGTCCCGTAATGATTAATATCGCCATATATTTTCAACTAGCCTCTTTATCAAAACAAGGTAAGTTGATTCGGAACAAACCTACTGCTTAAGAATTTAATTTACTTAAAGTATTTTGCAGTCAGCAATTACAGTAGCTTCGCCGTAATTTGTGAATTAATGTTGTTCAACAAAACAATACCGCTAATTCAGCACTGAGTCAGCGATATAATATCAGCCGACACCGTGTTATCCCGCTTTTCTTTCAATAAACAAAATAATATTTACTGTGATATATTTCTGTGGACACAAGAACCTATAACGGTAGTATTTCTTTTTTTATTCGTTTTTAATTCTACCCAGATAATATCGTTAGGCAGTAATATAAAAATGCAGTAAATGAAGCAGGCAAAAAGGAATACAAACGTCTAAAAAATGATATCGACAGGAAGTGCAAAATGGCTAAGCAGGGATGGCTAGAGGACAAATGTAAGGACGTAGAGGCTTATCTCACTAGGGGTAAGATAGATACTGCCTACAGGAAAATTAAAGAGACCTTTGGAGATAAGAGAACCACATGTATGAGCATCAAGAGCTCAGATGGAAACCCAGTTCTAAGCAAAGAAGGGAAAGCAGAAAGGTGGAAGGAGTATATAGAGGGTCTATACAAGGGCGATGCACTTGAGGACAATATTATGGAAATGGATGAGGATGTAGATGAAGATGAAATGGGAGATACGATACTGCGTGAAGAGTTTGACAGAGCACTGAAGGACCTGAGTCGAAACAAGGCCCCCGGAGTAGACAACATTCCATTGGAACTACTGACGGCCTTGGGAGAGCCAGTCTTGACAAAACTCTACCATCTGGTGAGCAAGATGTATGAAACAGGCGAAATACCCTCAGACTTCAAGAAGAATATAATAATTCCAATCCCAAAGAAAGCAGGTGTTGACAGATGTGAAAATTACCGAACAATCAGTTTAATAAGTCACAGCTGCAAAGTACTAACACGAATTCTTTACAAACGAATGGAAAAACTAGTAGAAGCTGACCTCGGGGAAGATCAGTTTGGATTCCGTAGAAATACTGGAACACGTGAGGCAATACTGACCTTACGACTTATCTTAGAAGAAAGATTAAGGAAAGGCAAACCTACGTTCCTAGCATTTGTAGACTTAGAGAAAGCTTTTGACAATGTTGACTGGAATACTCTCTTTCAAATTCTAAAGGTGGCAGGGGTAAAATACAGGGATAGAAACACTATTTACAACTTGTACAGAAACCAGATGGCAGTTATAAGAGTTGAGGGACATGAAAGGGAAGCAGTGGTTGGGAAGGGAGTAAGACAGGGTTGTAGCCTCTCCCCGATGTTATTCAATCTCTATATTGCGCAAGCAGTAAAGGAAACAAAAGAAAAATTCGGAGTACGTATTAAAATCCATGGAGAAGAAATAAAAACTTTGAGGTTCGCCGATGACATTGTAATTCTGTCAGAGACAGCAAAGGACTTGGAAGAGCAGTTGAACGGAATGGATGGTGTCTTGAAGGGAGGATATAAGATGAACATCAACAAAAGCAAAACGAGGATAATGGAATGTAGTCGAGTTAAGTCGGGTGATGCTGAGGGTATTAGATTAGGAACTGAGACACTTAAAGTAGTAAAGGAGTTTTGCTATTTGGGGAGCAAAATAACTGATGATGGACGAAGTAGAGAGGATATAAAATGTAGACTGGCAATGGCAAGGAAAGCGTTTCTGAAGAAGAGAAATTTGTTAACATCGAGCATAGATTTAAGTGTCAGGAAGTTATTTCTGAAAGTATTTGTATGGAGTGCAGCCATGTATGGAAGTGAAACATGGACGGTAAATAGTTTGGACAAGAAGAGAATAGAAGCTTTTGAAATGTGGTGCTACAGAAGAATGCTGAAGATTAGATGGGTAGATCACATAACTAATGAGGAAGTACTGAATAGGATTGGGGAGAAGAGAAGTTTATGGCACAACTTGACCAGAAGAAGGGATCGGTTGGTAGGACATGTTCTGAGGCATCAAGGGATCACCAATTTAGTATTGGAGGGCAGCGTGGAGGGTAAAAATCATAGGGGGAGACCAAGAGATGAATACACTAAGCAGATTCAGAAGGATGTAGGTTGCAGTAGGTACTGGGAGATGAAGAAGCTTGCACAGGATAGAGTAGCATGGAGAGCTGCATCAAACCAGTCTCAGGACTGAAGACGACAACAACAATATCGTTAGGCTAGACATATTACTATTAAACTGAATGCTCGAACTTTGTTCTTTTCGTTCACGTAACTAACAACGAACTAGTAATATATTTACGTCTATATGTTTCTTTTCCGAACTTTTTTTTCGAAGTTTCGTTTTCTTTAGTTTAATTTTATTATTTCAGTTTCTTTGGTGGCTTAAATTGTTTTGAGGATAACTTTATTTTCCTTCAAATAATATTCGGAAACTCCTGGTTTGTTCACTTGACGTAGCGACGATTTATTTGCTTTTTACGTTTACATCAAAATTCGACAGCAGTAGTTGATTCTAGACCCCACTGCCCAACAATTAAAAACAAAGTGAAATATGTACAAAGAACCTGAATGTCATGACCATTTTAGACCCTGAAGTTAAAGAGTTCAAGAAAATTACACGTCTTCAGGTGTTGGCGAATCGCGTCTCACTATCCTAGTTTAATGGCCACTTGCCACTTCAGAGCTGATAGTAATGATAGTACTGTCACGTACTTGCACGCAATGGTTCCAGTGGGTTACTATTTACTGTTACGACAGAGATCTTCACAGTCTACGGGCAATTCACACTGTACGGCCAAAGTATAGTTTCATTCCGAAGTTCTCTGGTGCCTATCCAATAAATTATTTTCCAAATTAAGTCACAAGCGCTCAGTTCAAACCACCCATCCAACTTGTACACCCTCGAAGCACCACACTATCGCATTAGCGCACGCTAATTCTCCTAATAAGTACACTCAGTTCTTTCAGAGAGTGCCAATTACGTATCCACAAAAAACCGGCAAACCCTCAACGACAGGAACATCATAAATACTAAACGTAGGAATTCCGATCAGTACCTGACCGTACCTCGACTCACTCACAGACAATAAACGCTTGGGCTCAGCACAGTTCTCTAAACGACCGCTCTTCACGTCATTATTTAGCAAGATCTCCTTTTCTGACAATTCAGTTATTAATAATGTGAACCAAATAGACAGTAATTCATCTGCACAAACTTGCAGGATTGAACAAATCTACTGTAATCACCTTTTGCAGTCGACTTACCAAGCCCTTAAAATATGTTGTTGTTGTTGTTGTTGTGGTCTTCAGTCCTGAGACTGGTTTGATGCAGCTCTCCATGCTACTCTATCCTGTGCAAGCTTTTTCATCTCCCAGTACCTACTGCAACCTACATCCTTCTGAATCTGCTTAGTGTATTCATCTCTTGGTCTCCCTCTACGATTTTTACCCTCCACGCTGCCCTCCAATACTAAATTGGTGATCCCTTCATGCCTCAGAACATGTCCTACCAACCGATCCCTTCTTCTGGTCAAGTTGTGCCACAAACTTCTCTTCTCCCCAATCCTATTCAATACTTCCTCATTAGTTATGTGATCTACCCATCTAATCTTCAGCATTCTTCTGTAGCACCACATTTCGAAAGCTTCTATTCTCTTCTTGTCCAAACTATTTATCGTCCATGTTTCACTTCCATACATGGCTACACTCCATACAAATACTTTCAGAAATGACTTCCTGACACTTAAATCAATACTGGATGTTAACAAATTTCTCTTCTTCAGAAACGCTTTCCTTGCCATTGCCAGCCTACATTTTATATCCTCTCTACTTCGACCATCATCAGTTATTTTGCTCCCCAAATAGCAAAACTCCTTTACTACTTTAAGTGCCTCATTTCCTAATCTAATTCCCTCAGCATCACCCGACTTAATTAGACTACATTCCATTACCCTTGTTTTGCTTTTGTTGATGTTCATCTTATATCCTCCTTTCAAGACACTGTCCATTCCATTCAACTGCTCTTCCAAGTCCTTTGCTGTCTCTGACAGAATTACAATGTCATCAGCGAACCTCAAAGTTTTTATTTCTTCTCCATGAATTTTAATACCTACTCCGAATTTTTCTTTTGTTTCCTTTACTGCTTGCTCAATATACACATTGAACAACATCGGGGAGAGGCTACAACCCTGTCTTACTCCCTTCCCAACCACTGCTTCCCTTTCATGTCCCTCGACCCTTATAACTGCCATCTGGTTTCTGTACAAATTGTAAATAGCCTTTCGCTCCCTGTATTTTACCCCTGCCACCTTTAGAATGTGAAAGAGAGTATTCCAGTCAACATTGTCAAAAGCTTTCTCTAAGTCTACAAATGGTAGGAACGTAGGTTTGCCTTTCCTTAATCTTTCTTCTAAGATAAGTCGTAAGGTCAGTATTGCTTCACGTGTTCCAGTGTTTCTACGGAATCCAAACTGATCTTCCCCGAGGTTGGCTTCAACTAGTTTTTCCATTCGTCTGTAAAGAATTCGTGTTAGTATTTTGCAGCTGTGACTTATTAAGCTGATAGTTCGGTAATTTTCACATCTGTCAACACCTGCTTTCTTTGGGATTGGAATTATTATATTCTTCTTGAAGTCTGAGGGTATTTCGCCTGTTTCATACATCTTGCTCACCAGATGGTAGAGTTTTGTCAGGACTGGCTCTCTCACGGCCGTCAGTAGTTCCAATGGAATATTGTCTACTCCGGGGGCCTTGTTTCGACTCAGGTCTTTCAGTGCTCTGTCAAACTCTTCACGCAGTATCATATCTCCCATTTCATCTTCATCTACATCCTCTTCCATTTCCATAATATTGTCCTCAAGTACATTGCCCTTGTATAGACCCTCTATATACTCCTTCCACCTTTCTGCTTTCCCTTCTTTGCTTAGAACTGGGTTTCCATCTGAACTCTTGATGTTCATACAAGTCGTTCTCTTATCTCCAAAGGTCTCTTTAATTTTCCTGTAGGCAGTATCTATCTTACCCCTAGTGAGATAGGCCTCTACATCTTTACATTTGTCCTCTAGCCATCCCTGCTTAGCCATTTTGCACTTCCTGTCGATCTCATTTTTGAGACGTTTGTATTCCTTTTTGCCTGTTTCACTTACTGCATTTTTATATTTTCTCCTTTCATCAATTAAATTCAATATTTCTTCTGTTACCCAAGGATTTCTACTAGCCCTCGTCTTTTTACCTACTTGATTCTCTGCTGCCTTCACTACTTCATCCCTCAAAGCTACCCATTCTTCTTCTACTGTATTTATTTCCCCCATTCCTGTCAATTGCTCCCTTATGCTCTCCCTGAATCTCTGTACAGCCTCTGGTTCTTTTAGTTTATCCAGGTCCCATCTCCTTAAATTCCCACCTTTTTGCAGTTTCTTCAGTTTTAATCTACAGGTCATAACCAATAGATTGTGGTCAGAGTCCACATCTGCCCCTGGAAATGTCTTACAATTTAAAACCTGGTTCCTAAATCTCTGTCTTACCATTATATAATCTATCTGATACCTTTTAGTATCTCCAGGGTTCTTCCATGTATACAACCTTCTTTCATGATTCTTAAACCAAGTGTTAGTTATGATTATGTTGTGCTCTGTGCAAAATTCTACCAGGCGGCTTCCTCTTTCATTTCTGTCCCCCAATCCATATTCACCTACTATGTTTCCTTCTCTCCCTTTTCCCACACTCGAATTCCAGTCACCCATGACTATTAGATTTTCGTCTCCCTTCACAATCTGAATAATTTCTTTTATTTCATCATACATTTCTTCAATTTCTTCGTCATCTGCAGAGCTAGTTGGCATATAAACTTGTACTACTGTAGTAGGTGTGGGCTTCGTATCTATCTTGGCCACAATAATGCGTTCACTATGCTGTTTGTAGTAGCTTACCCGCATTCCTATTTTCCTATTCATTATTAAACCTACTCCTGCATTACCCCTATTTGATTTTGTGTTTATAACCCTGTAGTCACCTGACCAGAAGTCTTGTTCCTCCTGCCACCGAACTTCACTAATTCCCACTATATCTAACTTTAACATATCCATTTCCCTTTTTAAATTTTCTAACCTACCTGCCCGATTAAGGGATCTGACATTCCACGCTCCGATCCGTAGAACGCCAGTTTTCTTTCTCCTGATAACAACATCCTCTTGAGTAGTCCCCGCCCGGAGATCCGAATGGGGGACTATTTTACCTCCGGAATATTTTACCCAAGAGGACGCCATCATCATGTAATCATACAGTAAAGCTGCATGCCCTCGGGAAAAATTACGGCTGTAGTTTCCCCTTGCTTTCAGCCGTTCGCAGTACCAGCACAGCAAGGCCGTTTTGGTTATTGTTACAAGGCCAGATCAGTCAATCATCCAGACTGTTGCCCTTGCAACTACTGAAAAGGTTGCTGCCCCTCTTCAGGAACCACATGTTTGTCTGGCCTCTCAACAGATACCCCTCCGTTGTGGTTGCACCTACGGTACGGCTATCTGTATCGCTGAGGCACGCAAGCCTCCCCACCAACGGCAAGGTCCATGGTTCATGGGGGGGCCTTAAAATATACTTCTAACTAAATCAAGTCAGTGATCACTCGGCGTGTAAGTACTCCAAACTCTGTTACTACCGCGAGTTCCGCCACTCCGTTGTGGCTAACAAGGGGAGGCTCCAATTGCGAAAATCAGATTCGATTCATACTGCGCATAATAAAAGCTCATGGCCAGAGGTGTAATGTGGCAAAGCACCAAGATGCACTTCTCAGCCGTTGTCGAGAAAATCGACAGTTAAAAGAAACCGTTGTAGTGAAATACTCTCTACGATTAATAATTCTCTACAGCGTCGTGGCGCAGCGGTAAGCGCTCTGGTTTGTTGTGTTTTCCGCAAACAAAGTTGTGTTTCACAAATGTTATTGTCTTCATAATGTTAACCACGCATAGTTAACGGAAGACGTAGAAACGATATTCCGAAACGAATACGTATAGCGTAAGTCAAACGTTCGAATTAGAATAGAGACCCCACGAACACAAATTTGCTGTGGCAGGTATGAAATATAAACTCCGTTACTCGCTCGTTACACTTGAAGGACAGATGTTGAATGGGCCGAAACGAGTAGCCGCATAACAGCGTAGTTGCCTGCTAACTTCGAAAGAAGGTAGATGCGGTCCCGAGCGCAACTTATAACATTGTCGAAAATCAGTGCGGACGGGAGAGCTTTGGTACACCCTGTTAAAAAAAAAAACGGAAAAATGGAGGCGGTACAATTGGAGAGCGATCCGCCTTCACCAACATGCATAAGCAATTCATTAATACTTTATATATATATATATATATATATATATATATATATATATATATATATATATATATATTTGAATTACAAAAAACTAATAATAAAAAAAAATTGCATGGCGCGAGATTCGATCCGGCGACCTTCGGAACGGTTTCTTTTAACTGTCGATTTTCTCGACAACGGCTGAGAAGTGCATCTTGGTGCTTTGCCACATTACACCTCTGGCCATGAGTTTTTTTATGCGCAGTATGGATCGAATCTGAATTTCACAATTGGCGGCCTCCCCTCGCAAGTGTAGCTGTCCGCAAGCCTTCACCGAGAACTGACTTCTCAGCACAACTTCATTGTGACTTCTCAGAACGATATCTGTACTGTAACTAACCACAAGACACATGTAAAACGATTTTGGAACAACGTACACAAACATTTGTACTGATACTTTTAACAATAATATCATTTCATATATGGCCATTGTATCTTCTTTTCGTCGGCAGTTTTCATATTCTGTGCCATTTTTGACGGTCGAACTGCTATTGCTGTCGGCCACCGATACTGGTACGATCTTTGTCGCTCGATTCTCTACTGATGCTGGTCATTGTTCTGAACTGGTATCCTATAACACATTTTGAAAAATCACATTGAAGTAAATTTGAAGTAAATACTTACAATAACAGACAATGAATATTCTAAGTCCTGCTGCTGCCTCAGTAAGTCACGAGTAAGTCTGCCGGGGAGGGGGGGAAGGGAAACATGGAGTAAAGCGCATTGGCGATAGTGAGCTACAGACTAGTACATGGGAGAGATGGCTATTATGGTAGAAGGTGGGTCACTAACTAACTGTCTTTTGAAGGATGGATGGAATATAATTACTCTGATGTTTTGAAGATTGTTCCGAAGTCGGATTCCTGATACAGAAAGAAGGTTTAGAGAACGTTAAGGTGTTACGTAATGGTAGAGAAAGGATTTTAACTTTGTTGAGAAAGAGTGTTTCTGCTGTGCTGTTCACACAGAAGAGTAAGAATTGAAGTTAAATGAGAGAGAGTGCAACGACTGAGAAGACGACAGAGTAACCACAGAGCATGCTAGTCACTACGGTTATCATGATGTAGTCACGATAGTTGTTCGTGGGCAGGAGTGATGTATGGTACAGAAGAATTCATCGCCAGTTCTAGCCGATGAGCTTTCGTACAAAAGCTCTTGGAGAATAGCATCACCATAATCAAGCACGTAGAGTGTTATTCTACAAGCTTCTTTTTAAACTCGAAAGGAAATACTATTTTATATTTCTGTAACAAGTGAACTGAGGCTGACATCTTCTTTGGGAGCATCGCATCCCGTATAAATTGTTAAGTTTTTGAAAAAAAAAATGTAATGAACTTTATTGTTAGCCCATTTGATATGATCAAGTCTATTTTATATTTGTTTCTTTCGCTGGAGAGCGAACTGAAGACAAACAGATTGTTATTCTTTCCATGTTCTACTAATGTATAACCTATGTCATTTCTGATTTCACACCCACTGTTTCGCACTGAATAATTGTTCTTTCGTTTTTGTCGTATTTTTATGCACCATTGTTCTCGAATGAATATGAAATCAGCCTGCAGCGTCTCTTCATGAGGGAGTGTGACGAGTCTTGATGGTTCATCGGTGGGATGACGACACCAACTGAAGTGGTGCAGTGGTGAAGGTACTGGAGATGCATTTGTAGACGCAAGGTACACATTCCCGTCCAGCCATGCAGATTTAGTTTTGGCGTGGTTTCCTTTAATGACTTCAAACGAATGTCAGAACGGTTCCCTTGTAAAGAACGGGGCCGATTTTTCCCTCAACCTTATCCTATCAGCTCCGACTTTGATGACCTCGTCGTCGAGGGGTACGTTTATCGCTAAACTCCTTCCTCACTTCGAACGAGGACGATAATCTTATCAACATATGTTGTGTTATACGAGGGGAATAGCTTTTATCCCGGAGCACTGTTTCGTTCTAACCATTATCTCTCTCTCGTCGTTTTTAACAACGATATTACACTGTAGAACAGCTCATAACTGTCTTCTACGTACACAGATATGCCAACACTTCACGAGGAAAGGGGTAGAGTGAACGAAATAAGGAAAACGTCCCGTATTAGATGATTCAGCGAACCTCACAATCTCGTGTGACTTAACTAGCTCGCTAGTACAAACATCAACAGCATCATCTCAATTCGTTTCAAAGCATTTGCTGTAAATAGTCACTTACACAAAGGCAGACTCTCCTCTCAACATAAAACACAACTTTGCGTCTTTCATTCCACACCACTGCAGATGCAGTGCACAGTATGCATCTGTGATAGGAAGTGGAATGAGTGGCACCACCGCTCGTAGCCTACAGGAATACAGCAAAATCTGGCGCTCATGGTCCCTCCTGACTCTCCAAGCGTGCCGCTGTTCCTAATTTGTGCTGCGGTCACCACTTATTATCAATGGTCGTATGTCTGATGTGGTGGTGCATGGTTGCATCTGCACGCCACTACTATCCATGACTAAGACGACGGGCATTCACATGTATGTATGTCAAAACGCAGATAAGATATCGTCTTACGCATTAGAAAATTCATCAGAATTATACCGCCTCCCACTGAAGCTCGATTACACACATGCACAAAAAATGGTTCAAATTGCTCTGAGCACTGTGCGACTTAACTTCTGAGGTCATCAGTCGTCTAGAACTTAGAACTACTTAAACCTAACTAACTTAAGGACATCACACACATCAATGCCCGAGGCAGGACTCGAACCTGCGACCGTAGCCCTCCCCGCAGTTCCAGACTGAAGCGCCTAGAACCGCACGGCCACTCCGGCCGGCCATACATGCACACAGCACGTCGATGCCGTCTTGACATATCTGTAATTTTTGTCAACCACGATACTCGAAAAAATAGTAAACATTTTTAGGACGTCTAAATCCAGTTATTATGGATCCATCGTTTTCATGTTCATCACATTCTCATTTTCCATCCATAGAAGGGAGCTTTAGTCGCTCCTACAAATGTCCCCATGCAAATGTGATGGCATTGTGCCACATCTTCGGAGGCGACCATTTTTCATTTCCAAAAGAAAACATTTATCGTATCCACATCTACTCCATTCTGATGGTCTACCGTTGCAATTGCCTGATTTTTTGTCCTATTCATTGTCGAGGGTGTATTGAGTTCGTTTCGTGTTTTTCAGTTTCTCTTATATTTAGGAGCATGTACAAGTAAGTGATAGCAGTTTATTTCGAAAACAAACGTATTGAACCATTGTGGTGAATGTTGCCTCAGTTCATTAAGACAAGGCGACACTATCCAAAAGTGATAGGTTGAAACTCTTTCTTCGAAGACGGTCCCCGACATGTGTCAACATTTGCTTGAAGGTAAACAGTGATTTTTTAAAATCCAAACACTTTCAAAGGCTACTCTATGCGAATATGACAAGAAAAGTTAAAATAGAATGTTCTAATAGTTTTGTGTTCTCTTGACATTTTGCTTCTTTTTTCACTATCCTACAATCTCATAGATTGCAGTTATTTACTGTTTTTCGGCACTTTTCTTAAGCTTGTTCTTTCATGTAGCTAGGTATCGAACCGAGAACTACACAAGACCGACACTGAAAAAACTATTTAAATGGAAGTTACTTATTTTTGTGACTCTTTGTGTTTTGAATCCAAACATGATAATTTTAAATCCGTATCACCCACCATTTTATTACAATTAACACTCAACATAAAAAATATATAATTATAGATATAATTAAATATGAAAATAAATAAATAAATAAATCTTTGGAGACCATACAGTCTACGTGAGCGGAACAATGGGCGCTAAGCTAGTAAATATACTGCAATTTTTAACTCTTTAGAACTTTCTGCTATCTAATCGCTTTTAATTCTTGCAATTTTTCCGCATGCATGGAAACGTAATTAAATTGATGTACTTTCCTCGTGACGATATCAGACTTAATAAAAATAGCATGTGTTGCGTGAATTAATACACGAGTGCGTTCGAGCACCCATCGTATAATCTTGGATTCAATAAATGACTTTTGGACGTTATCGCAAACGGCCTCGCCTCAGTCCAACAGCGAATAGAGTCCCTCCGCCCCCTACCACCCCCCCCCCCCTCCCCCTCTCCACTGTCGCCGGAAGTGCTGTGCAGTACACTGACATGTGTACATACTTGTCATTTGGCGTCTATACGTATCTTATCTGCAATAGAGATAGTCGCTAACTCTCGCTCTCGGACGGGCAGCACCATTCAGTAATCAGACCACATTGAAAGTGATAATCAACTTGGCTGTCGGTATGTCTAGGACACCGGTCTCATTCTTTCTCATCTCGGTGGCGTTGTTGATCCCAACCAGTGAGTAAAAAACAAATTTCACATCGGCTCTTGCACATATATATGATTAGCAAATAATAGAGAAACCTACATTTCAAAACTTTGTAAGGTGCCGCACCCGTCACTTGTTATTCGTCCGCACAGTAACGTAGTTGGAAGGAAGATTCGCTTTCAACGCCGCATAAATAAAGAGGTCATTCGACACTGGCGACGAACTTGAAACGAACAAGGCAGGGGAAGGGAATTGGTCGAGGTCTGTAGAAAGGATCCACTCCGACATTCGTTTTAGCGACTATGTCTACGCCTGCATCTACAGGGTGTTACAAAAAGGTATGGCCAAACTTTCAGGAAACATTGCTCACACACAAAATAAAGAAAAGATGTTATGTGGACATGTGTCCGGAAACGCTTAATTTCCATGTTAGAGCTCAATTTAGTTTCGTTCTTCCACCTACGCTCAATGGAGCACGTTATCATGGTTTCATACGGGATACTCTACCTGTGCTGCTAGAACATGTGCCTTTACAAGTACGACACAACATGCGGTTCATGCACGATGGAGCTCCTGCACATTTCAGTCGAAGTGTTCGTACGCTTCGCAACAACAGATTCGGTGACCGATGGATTGGTAGAGGCGGACCAATTCCATGGCCTCCACGCTCTCCTGACCTCAACCCTCTTGACGTTCATTTATGGGGGCATTTGGAAGCTCTTGTCTACGCAATCCCGGTACCAAATGCTCGTATTGTGGACAGCTGTGATACAATACGCCATTCTCCAGGGCTGCATCAGCGCATCAGGGATTTCATGTGACGGAGGGTGGATGCATGTATCCTCGCTAACGGAGGACACTTTGAACATTTCCTGTAACAAAGTGTTTGAAGTCACGCTGGTACGTTCTGTTGCTGTGTGTTTCCATTCCATGATTAAAGTGATTTGAAGAGAAGTAATAAAATGAGCTCTAACATGGAAAGTAAGCGTTTCCGGACACATGTCCACATAACATATTTTCTTTCTTTGTGTGTGAGGAATGTTTCCTGAAAGTTTGGCCGTACCTTTTTGTAACACCCTGTATACTCCGCGTTCTGTCTTATGATGTGCTGTGGAGATTAGTTTGTGTACCTTCCTTTCCTGTTCCATTTGTGAATAGTGTGCGGGAGGAACAATTGTTGGTAATTCTATGTGTGAGCTCGAATCACTCTTATTTTCTGTTCACGGCCTTTCCGCGAGATATACGTAAGAGGTAGCAATATATTGGTTGAACTAGATTGTAACAGAAAACCACTCCGTGATGCACCACACCTCTTTTGTAGCGTCTGTCACTGTGCTGAATGAACATCTCCGTAACACATTCGCTCTCCTCTATCAACCTCATCTGATAAGAGTCTCAGACTAACGAACAATATGTATGCGCATATCGATCGAAGGAAGAAACAAGGAGTGAGTTTCCGAAGGCCAATGATGTTTACGGCATTCGACATCCCGCGTATTGCCTACCATCAAATCACAATATTGGTTGCTAATGGCAACAGGGGGCGGGACTGGAGTATCCAAAGGTGAGCTTAGCATGAAGCTACGAAGTGTAGGTGAACCGCTTAGTCGGCGAGTAACCAGCAACAGTGCTGCAGTCCTAGTGGTGGAATGGAATGAGCGTACGGCATTGTGGGCCGGCAGTCCCCCATTCGGCGAAGTTCGGCCGCCGAGGGCAAGTACTTATTGCATTCGACGCCACATTGGGTGACTTGCACGTCGGAGATGGGGATGAAATGATGATGAGGACAACACAATACTCAGTCCCTGAGCGGAGAAAATCTCCTGCCCCAGCCGGGAGTCGAACCCGGGCCCCTTGGCGTGGCATTCCGCCGCCGCGCTGACGACTCAGCTAACGGGGGCGGACAGTGCTAGTGGTGTTGATACAAAACATAGCATTGGCAACGACAAACAAAGCAAACATAGCATTATGACTGCAACAACTGTAGCCGAAGTTGACATTTCGTCAGAAAGCAACCCAAGGAATTACGTAGAGTGAGAAAGAAATGGCAGATGAAATATTGGCGTTTCTGCAAGATGAGTCAGTGGAATGTGTGGTGTCGCACACGGTCGACTGTGTGGACAACGGAGATGAGAAGTTCAATGATAACGATAAGTGACAGTGATACTGAAACAGGAAGGTAACATTTTATAAGAGTATTGTAAACTCCTGGATAGGCAAACAGGTCATTGAGTTAGGTGCTAAACTGTAGAGACCACACAGAAAACCATGGCCAGTAGATGCACAGATGGAAGGGCATGTGTGGGGAGGGTGGTAGTGGTGGGGGTTGCAGAAAGGCGCTGTAGGGGAAATGCTGAACGCTGGAGAGGAAGTGTCGTTCTAAACTAAAACCTACATTCACATTTTTCGTAAATATTAAATGGGACCCCTCCAAGCCCTCAATTGCATGGTGACCATTCAAAATGATCAGTCACCATTGCTTTGGGTAGCACATAAAAGGATTTCTGCCAAAAAAGCAGCGATTTATTTTCGTGTGACTTGTTAAACATTTTTAACTTTCAGAGAAGCGTAGTGAGTGGCGAATTTCTAGTAAAACTTACACGTTTCACTTGTTGCTATGTTAAAATTTCTTTTGCCAAAACACAGCGGGGTTCACACAGCCCCACCTCAATAACATGTTGTGTAGACGCAGTTGCGAGATAATTCTGAAACAGCGGTTTATTAAGTTCTTTACGTCAGAAACTGAAGAAAAATAAGATCAGTGTCTTATGAAAAAGCACATCCTCGGTACAAAATAAACGTGTAGTGTATTCACCTAAATTGTTCCAAAACCTATAATATTTCTCGCTTCACCAACTATCGATGGCCCTTAAAAATTACATTCTTTCATCGAAAAAGTCTGTAGTTAGTGGAATAACGCTGTAGATAATAAAGTTTTGCATAATAATGATATGGCAAAATACTCTCCCCTTTATGTGCTATCATTTTCCAAAATCTCATTTCGGTATCTTAAACCGTTTATGAAATATGAAGAATGTTGTAGATATTTCCTCTGGCTTCAGCGCTGGCCTGGTGCGATTGCAAATGAGTGTGCTATATCAGATCAATTTTCGCTAGATTGGTAACAGATAGAGGCCTCCACCCAATTATAAGGCAAAGTTCAATATATTATCTAATTTTCGTATGCAGCAACATGTTATGTAATATGTACCAAACGCAAAATCATAGCGACCCCTATTTCCCATTGAAAAACTTTTCGAATTCCGCGCAGTGTCATACTTCCAAGTGAATATCACAACAACTACGACCATTAACGAAGTGATGGGCACATCATCACGAACCTGACGTATAAAGCTACAAGTAAACCAAAAACAATTTTTTTTATTGAATGGTTTCTGTAAGATGGTTTGAGAGAGATTGCAGGGCATGCGACTAGATTCTGTTCTCGCCCACGGGCTGAAAGGTGGCAGACACTGTCAGCCTCCACTTACGTACAAATGAATGAACTTGCCCAGCGATCTTGAAGAAATCTGGTCACTACATATCAGCCATCTTATTCTGCATGGACTTTACATGTATCAGCTTAAGTTGGAGGTAGTAAGGGTGTACATGAGCAGCCAAAAGCTAGATTGAGCTGATAAATAAATCGAAATCAGTCTTCAGTGAACAAAGTCTTGGAGTCGCTTTGAGAACGCACAATGAAATTTTACAATTATTGAAACATAGTCAGTCATGTCTGGCCCCAAAATGACTCCCTTGAGCTCCAGGAAATGTTACATCTCAAGAACTAGTAGCTGATTTTTCCGTGGGTTATTTTTATTTGATAACATCAGCCTTCTCTGCCATATCTGTTACCAAATGATTTTCCCTTTGCATTAAGAAGTTTAATGAATTCAAATTATTGGTGACGTCGACCATAAGGTTTTGTCACTAGTTTTCTTATCCTTAACACAGCTTTTTTCCCTAACGGCCATGGCCACCCTTAGTTCAGCCAGTATTCATTGTCGTCCATCAGAAGACGAGTGTATCATATCTTCTTTGTGGCAGGTGTTGTAATGATGCTCCCGTGACCGTTTTTCCAGCTCATGACAGTGCTTCCATATGAGAGTTGATACCAAAGCGTTGAACTTGATTTCCTGAAAATGACATTTTAAAACAGTTAACCCATTATCTCTTGAGCTGTTACAGATATCTATACCTAATTTTATATCTTGTTACCACTCAGTACACTGGAACTTCTGAATCACTAAAATACGTCTATCTTTAATGCGTTTTTACTTACAGAGGGAAAAAGTGAAGTTCTTAAAGGAAAAATTGAACATAAGTTACAACATTCGTAACTAATTACGAGTAATTATTTGTCTGTTTGTTCTGAATCTGGTTCGGCAATCAGAAAAAGAGATGTACTATGCTTTCTAAAGTTTCAGCCTGTGTCTATCAAAATTTGTGTGGTATTGCAATTTTGACACTGTAGATGTAGGGCACATGTGTTACCTGTAAGTAACGGTAGACGTGAGACAAACTGTGTGTACACAGAGTAATTTGTTGATGCAAGCTACACTATCTGATCAAAAGTACACAGACACCCGAATGTAATATGGAACGGGCCAATAGATGTCATGAGAGATGACTCTTCCAGCATAAAAGGAGGTGGGGAGTATTGTGTAATCAGCAGAGAAGTAGTAATAACAGTATTGATCGGCCAGGAGAACTCAGTGATTTCAATCATGAAAAAAAAGGAGACTGCACACACAACTTAAGAACTGTTTGCAGTAATGTACTATTGCATAGCTTTTTCCAGTTATGAACTGTCTTTATGTTGCAACAAGTTTCATAAAAATGAAATAGCTGGGTAGTAGTGGACGATCACTTAAAAAAAGACTCATATGAAGTGAAATTTTCGATTATGAGGTCTGACAAAAGACAAATTTTCTGAGACTGATTCTATTTGGTACTTATCTTCCCCAGAACTAGTTTTATTGTATCGTTTTACCTTATATCTCTAAGAATATTTGCCTCTAGATAGTTTGCAGTTCTGGTGGTTTGCAGTAACCAATCAAAGAACAATGTGTCTTTTCCTTTGAAATGTGTTACCACTTCCTAAACATAAGATGACACAGTGCATCAGATGTGCAAAAGCTGAAGCGATAGGTTCTGTGTTTGTATCGAAAAGTTATGGGTTTACTTCGTTGGTGTTCCTGATCAGTAGTAACCCTGCACAAGCAATAGTTCTCGAAGCCTTTGCATTTGTGTATCTTCAAGTTGCAATGAAGGAGATATCTGACCAATTAAACGTTCAAGTTAGAAATAGTGTTGCCAGCTCTGATTTATCACATAATTTCTGTCAAGTCGACTCCAGAGTGCTATTTGTGATGAGATTTAAATTTCTGAGGAGATGATCAGACCCGCAACAATTCACTCCATGAGCGGGGTTTTGAACTGTCTTTCTTTGTTTGAGTCCAATGTCTTACTCTGCTCGACCTTGAGCGGTTTTGTGAGAAAGATAGGACTCAGAAGGATATTTAAAGTTAATAAATAGATGGTGGGTCATTAAGGACTTTACAACATTGGAATGATATAAAAATTTATTGAGATAATTTACAGAACTGGCAGATGTGTTATTTTCTAGCAAACAACCTAAAGTTTTTAATAAGTATCAAGTGTCATTTTGGTTCGACATGACTACCATTTGTGATGCTGCAAAAGTCCCATTGGTGATCCATTTCCCCCACACTCATTGGAGTAAACTGGATGTGACTTGTGCTACCCCTTCATCACAGTTCTTGTCCCATGAGTATATTGTAGGCCTGTTTAGAGGTTCTTTAGCGTATTCGCTACGAAATTTCCGACGAACAGTTGTTGCAGAGTTCGTTTCATGAAACCAAAATACAAGGTGAGCGCACACCGCACTAGTGAAAGTGGCCATTTTAACTGTACACTACAATGGCGCTTCTGGTAGTAGGATGAGGTACTGATGCGTTATGTGAATCAAACTTAACGTCGTTTACTACAAAATGACACGTCTGCCGATACTGTAAGATATCTCAAAAAATGTCTATATGATTCCAAAGTTGTAAAGTCCTTTTTGACTCACTCTGTACTATCATCAACCACGATTGTTTAGTGTTACACTTTTCTGTTATCATAAAAGTTATGGTAATTATGAACCACGACTACTGAAAAATGAAAACGCACAGCCGAAGAATTTTAACTACCGACATTTCTGTCAGATCCTCGGCACTGTGAAATATTCATGCGATTGTCTCGTAAATAATAAAACAATAAAAGTACAAGATGTCATTGCATTTGACATTGCGACATGACCTTAGTTGTTAATAGTGGTAATGCATCGACAGTTACTTATTTGAAGGAGCAACAATATATAAATATTGTCTTTTTGTTTTTGAGGTGTCTCTTCTGCAGCCACAGATTTACAAGTAATATGGGAGCTATTCTGTATTCCGCAGCTTTCTGAAGTTTCCTTTTATTTGAAACACTCCAATAGTCAGTTTTTTGGTTGCTACATTATTTCAAGAGTTCTTTTATACACTTGCGTTAGATTTTTACCACACTGTACTGTAGCGACACACAAAATTTTCTTGTTTGCATGTTTTTATACATCCACATTCACTATGTGTACTTTATTTTGCAAAAGACGGAGCAACTCACATATTATTTGCAAGAAACAAAAAAAAAACAAGTTGCCAAATAACTGAAGCTATTACAATTTTAGATATTCTGTGTATTTAAGAGGGGATGTCATGGATTTGGGTTCGAAAAACCGATTTTCAAATTTTTTTCTTAATCTGCAGAGTTTAATCTATACTGTGTATCAATTTTATTTTGGTAGCCACATTAGAAATTCCATTAATTCTGCACTCGCAGCCACACCCAGCTTTTCAGACATTTGGAAAATGATGATGAGGACTTTTCTTTTTTCAATACTGCCATATATAATGAACCAAACAATACCCCAATAGAAAAGTTGGAAAGTGTTGGCCACTTCCAAAAGAGGTTTGGTGCTGGGCTTCATCACTTACTAAAGGAGAAGAAATGTCAAGCCCTTGAGAATGTAAAACAGCTAGGAAGGAAAGGCAGGCTTATTCTAAAGAAACGGATTCTTTTCAGTTGTTTAATAGAAGAACCATTAGGAAAAATACCAACCAAAGACGACAGATGGAAGTACAACTCAAGAAATGAAACACATTTACACACTCACTATCAGAACCTGGTGTTGTTGTTGTGGTCTTCAGTCCTGAGACTGGTTTGATGCAGCTCTCCATGCTACGCTATCCTGTGCAAGTCTCTTCATCTCCCAGTACCAACTGCAACCTACATCCTTCTGAATCTGCTTAGTGTATTCATCTCTTGGTCTCCCTCCACGATTTTTACCCTCTACGCTGCCTTCCAATGCTAAATTTATGATCCCTTGATGCCTCAGAACATGTCCTACCAACCGGTCCCTTCTTCTCGTCAAGTTGTGCCACAAACTCCTCTTCTCCCCAATTCTATTCAATACTTCCTCATTAGTTATGTGATCTACCCATCTAATCTTCAGCATTCTTCTGTAGCACCACATTTCGAAAGCTTCTATTCTCTTCTTGTCCAAACTATTTATAGTCCATGTTTCACTTCCATACATGGCTACACTCCATATAAATACTTTCAGAAACGACTTCCTGGCACTGAAATCTATACTCGATGTTAACAAATTTCTCTTTTTCAAAAATGCTTTTCTTGCCATTGCCAGTCTACATTTTATATCTTCTCTACTTCGAACCTGTTATGAACTCAATTAATCCTACAGTTAGGTTTCTTGCAAACCAGCACTTACTGAGAAAGTGTTTTCATGGGAAAATACAGTATGCAAACTAAGTCCTAAATAATATCACTTGGGATAGATGTTCAGAAAGTACATTTTGTGGATTTAATTCGCTAGAAAAGGTGTCTATGATGTAATTTATATTTCATTGAGAGAAATTCTGGCAGAACTGAAGTGCTGAAGAGAGTTGGTTTAGATCCAGGTTGATTTAAAGCAAAATCATTTTACGCCTCTATCAGAACTGGCTCAAGAAAGTTGACAGAACAATGCCTTATCTATAACTGTAGACCAGGCAGATTAGAAGGAAAGAGAAGAGAAACCTGCAGGATGAAGAGTATCACATTAGACTATTTTAAAATACAAAATCATATTACATGTTGAAATACAGTATATGAACTAAATATTTACACTGCATTTTCTCAGTTTTACATTTTTTGCATTATTAGAAGCCTTTTATCAAAATGTGTATGAGCTTATACTATGAAATTTTTAGGAGCTGTTCAAAACATGTAACTGTCTCATTGGAAATAAAAAAAATGTGATACCCTTCAATTAAACTGTGATTTATAGCATGTTAGGAAAGAATACTTAATTTTGATTCAGCAGAGTTTAAAACTTGGTAAATAAAGAATTTTAAACATTAGTTAATGATTGTAGTTCAGTAATCCTGTACTCATCTTGGGACTCTACAATAAAATTCTTATGTTGGTTACATGATAATAATTTCAGCTTTAGCTTTTTATAGAAAGATAATTCCTGTTGTTGTTGTCGATGTCTCCAGCTCAAAATTTGATGCAGCTCTCTAGTCTACTGTATCCTGTGCAAGCCTCATCATCTCCAAATAACTACTGCAACCGATATTCTTCTGAATCTGCTTTCTGTACTAATCTTTGGGTCTCCATCTACGATTCCCCCCTCCCCCCCCCCCTCTCCCCTTCGCGACAGTTCCCTCTAGTATTTAAGTGGCAATCACTTGATGTCTTATAATGTGTCCTATCTGCCAGTGCCCTCTTTCAGTCAAGTTGTGCCACAAATTTCTCGCTTCTCCTATTCTTGCCAGTACCTCCTCATTAGCTATGTGATCTACCCACTTAATCTTCAGTGTTCTTCTGTAGCATCACATTTCTAAAGCTATTGTTCTTTTCTTGTCTAAACTGTACACCATCCGTGTTTCAGTTCCATACATGGCTCCACTCCAGACTATTACCTTCAGAAAAGACTTCCTAACTTTTAAGTCTATATTCGTTGTCAACAAATTTCTTTTCTTCGGAAACCCTTTTCTTGCCATTGCCAGTCTACATTTTATATCCTGTCTACTTCAACCCTCATCAGTTATTTTGCTGCCCAAATAGCAGAACTCATCCGCTACATATTGTGTCTATTTTTCTAAGCTAATACCCTCAGCATCACCTAATTTAATTCGATTACATACCATTATCATTGTTTCACTTTTGCTGATGTTCATCTAATATATTCCTTTCAATACACTGTCCATTCCGTTCAACTGCTGTTGCGATCTTTTTACTGTCTCTGACACAATTACAATGTCAATGGAATAGCTCAAAGTTTTTATTTCTTATTTATTTATTTATTTACACATCAAATTCCGTAGGGCCAAATTGGGGAACAAATCTCCAGGGTCATGGAACGTGTCAGTACATGAAATTACAAATGTAAAAGTAACAGCAGATAAATATAAATTGTGTATGACCCCCAAAAAGGTCAAGCTATAAGTTTAAGTAAACTCAATCAACAATACAACATAAGAATCAGCTTAATTTTTGAAGGAACTCATCGACAGAATAGGAGTGACCAATGAGGAAACTCTTCAGTTTCGATTTGAAAGCGTGTGGATTACTGCTAATGTTTTTGAATTATTGTGGTAGCTTATTGAAAATGGGTGCAGCAGTATACTGCACACCTTTCTGTGCAAGAGTTAAGGAAGTCCAATCCAAATGCAGGTTAACTGAGTGAAAGCTGATTATTCTTGGGGATACGCTAATATTGTTAACAAGAAATTACTGTAAAGAATATATATATTGAGAGACCAATGTCAAAATACCCAGACTCAACAAGAGTTTCGCGAACCTACACCACTTATTGCCCAAACCGCCCGTTTCTGGGCCAAAAATATCCTTTTAGAATGGGAAGAGTTACCCCAAAGTATAACACCATACCACATAAGTGAATGAAAATAAGCAAAGCAGACTAATTGTCGTGTAGAACGCTCACTCACTTCGGATACCATTCGAATAGTAAAAATGGCAGCATTAAGTCTTTGAGCAAGATCCTGAATGTGGGCTTTCCACGACAGTTTACTACTTATCTGAACAT
Organism: Schistocerca serialis cubense; assembly: GCF_023864345.2. Classification (NCBI taxonomy): domain Eukaryota; kingdom Metazoa; phylum Arthropoda; class Insecta; order Orthoptera; family Acrididae; genus Schistocerca; species Schistocerca serialis. Next base: position 732,704,097 of record NC_064641.1, read on the forward strand.
CTAGAAATCTGAACTGTTCAGTCTCACTAATCGTATGCCCATTCTGTGAAATTAAAACGTTAGGTATTGTTTAATTGTATGTTATAAACTGTTAAAACTGAATCTTACTGTGATTTAGCGTTAGTTTATTTTCTACAAGCCATGCAATTATGTCATGACTGCACTATTTGAAACCAAGCCAACGTTGCACACAACATCCTTTACTACCAAGGTAGTGTCATCAGCAAACAGAAATATTTTAGAGTTACCCGTAATACTATTTCGTATTTTAGTAGTACTTTAAAGGGCATATCATTTATGTAAATAAGGAATAGGAGTGGCCCCAACACTGATCTCTGGGGCACCCCCCATTTGACCGTACCCCACTCAGACCCCACATCACAGTGAATAATGACCTTTTGCTGCCTGTTGCTAAAGTAAGAGGGGAACCAATTGTGAGATACTCCCCATATTCTGTAATGGTTCAAATTCTGGTGCAAGATTTTGTGATCAACACAATCAAATGCCTTAGTTAAAGCAAAAAATATCCCTAATGTTCGAAACCTTTTGTTTAACCCATCCAGTACCTCACAGAGAAAAGAAAATATGGTATTTTCAGTTGTTAAACGACTTTTAAAGCCGAACTGTACATCTGTCAACAAATTGTGTGATATAAAATCATCAATCATCCTTACATAAACAGCCTTTTCAACAACTTTAGCAAATACTGATGGCATATAAATAGGGCTAAAATTATCTACGTCAGTGCTTTTTTTCTAAAAAGATGTTTGAGGTTACTCCGACATTGGATATAATGCAGCAAAAATTACTTATAAATGAAGCATGGGATACCACCCGTCTGCTTTTAGCCATCACGTCATCAACATCATCATGGTAGCCGGACCGTAGAGACATCTATCGGTAGCTCGGCATTTGAGCGTACGCATATCCGTTTAGCCCTACCATCGCCCACTATTAGCGGACTAGGGCGCTACATGCTTGTCGAACTGGCTGCCAGCGATTCAGTTGTCGAGAACGGTTGCCGCAGCTTCGAAATGCTTGAAACAGTCAGTGACATATCTTTAACCCACCAAAAACGGCACTGGTCTGGTTCCTATTGCAATTAGCAAAACGAAAAAATTAAATAAATCTTTGGCCCTCTTCCAAGTTCTCAGCATCGTAAAAAAATTACTTTGTCGAAGAAAAAGTTTAGGGTTACGCATCCCCCAGCGTTCCCCCAGAAAAACAGCACTGATCTGCATTATCCCTTTCTCCCTTTTTATATAGTGGCTTTACTACTGAGTGCTTTAATAGTTCAGGAAACTGACCATTCCTGCAGGAAAAATTACAAATATGGCTAAATACAGGGCTAACATGTGCAGCACAGTACTTTAATATTCTGCTAGGCACTCCATGATATCCATGAGAGTCCTTAGTCTACAGTGATTTAATTATTGACTCAAAATCCCCCTTGTCTGTATCACAGAGGAGTATTTCAGGCATCAATCTTCGAAAGGCATTTTCCAAGAGATTTGTATTATTCCCTGTAGAGACTAAATATTTATTTAATTCACCAGCAATGCCCAGAAAATGATTGCTAAATACTGTACATATATCTGATTAATCAGTAACAGAATAATTTTTACTACGGACTGGCTTTATATCGTCTACCTTGTGCTGCTGACCAGACACTTCCTTCACCACTTACCATATGGTTTTAATTTTATCCTTCTTCTTCTTCTTCTAGCGTTACGGCCTCTATAGGACCACGGGTAGCCCCTTCGTGGACTGCATTTTTCTCTTCTTCTCCCAGAACCTCTTCATTCTTTCTCTTCTCCTCTCCCACTCTTCTTCCGACATCTTCAGTTTCCGTTTCTCCTGGCGGCTCCACTGGTGACATTCTAATCTTTTCCTGTATTTTTCTCTGTCATTGATCTCCGGCATATTTGTCGGTGTATATTTGTTCCTCCAATTTTCCTTTCCTTCGACCTTGATCCCCAATTCCAACCAGTCCTTCCGAAGTTCAACAATCCACATGGTTCCTGTCTTTCCCCTTGTCCTCCCTGTTGTTTCCCACACTCTCTTCGTCATTCTGTCCATACTCATCCTAACTACATGCCCAGCAAACCTTTCCCTTTTGAGTCTGATTTCCCCGGATATTGTTCTCATGTTCCGGTACAATTCTTCCCTAGGTCTTCGCATCCACCTCTCTCCGCCTCTTTTGGGACCTAGTATTTTTCTCAGTATTTTCTCTCTTCTTTCTCTAGTTGCTTTGCCCCATTTCTTCCTAGTGTCATCGTCTCAGCAGCATATAATACTGCATTCCTCACTGTTGCCTTGTAGTGGCTTATCTTTACCTCTGTGGATATATTCTTTTTATTGCATACCTCTCTGGCCATGCAGAAGGCTGACCTCATTTTCTTTATCCTCTCTGTTATTCCCTCCTTGCTCCTGTTCCTTCCTGTTATAAATTCTCCCAGGTATTTAAATTTGTCCACCATTTTCACAGTGCCTTCCGGTGTTTCTCAGTCTGCAGTGGTGTTTAATGTCTTTGTCTTCTTATAGGCGACCCTCAGTCCCACCTTTCTGGCTACCTTACTTAAGTTGTCGAGTTGTGTCTTTGCGTCTTCTTCCGTCTCACTTACTATTGCTGTGTCACCTGCAAAGGCTAGGCAGTCCACTTGAGCCCTGTTGTCCTTTTTGTCCCCCACATGGATCTTTGGTATTCCCATTTCCTCGTTTATTGCTCTCCACTGCCTGATCACTTCGTCCAGTGCTATATTGAACAACAATGGTGACAATCCATCTCCCTGTTTAACACTAGTCTTGATCTCAAATTCTTCTGACAGTACTCCTCTGAATCTCACCCTTGCTTTTGTGTCTGTCAGAATTTCTTTTATGAGTTCTTGTCTAGTTCCATCAAGTCCTCTGTTCTTCAGGATCCTAACAAGAGTCTCTGTCGATGGAGTCATATGCCTTTGTGAAGTCAACGAAGGTTATTACTGTCATTTTGTTTTTTAAGGCCCTATGTTCTATCAGTTGCTTCAGGATAAATATCTGTTCTACACAACCTCTTCCCTTCCTGAATCCCGCTTGGTAGTCGCCAACTGTACTTTCTAAATGTTCTTCTACTCTCTTGAGCAATAGTTTTGACAGCACCTTGTATCCGACCTCTAGTAGCGATATTCCTCTGTAGTTGTTTGCATCTCTCTTGTCCCCCTTCTTGTGTATTGGTACTACAATTGCATTCTTCCATCCTTCTGGCAACTTCTTTGATCTCCAGATCTGGTGAACTATGTTGGTCATGTTGTCTATTGCTTTATTGCCTCCCCACTTTATCATCTCGGCTGCTATACAATCTTCTCTAGTTGCCTTGTTATTCTTCAGATCGCTTATGGCATGTGCGACTTCATCCCTGGTTGGAGGGCGTGGCTCTCTCTCTTCTGTGTCAGTCCCCAGTTCCAGCTCTGGGTCTGAGTTCAGCAGGTCGTGAAAGTGCTCCGCAAAAATCCGACAGTTCTCCTTCGCACTGACAGCCAGCTCCCCTTTCTTATCTCTTATAAACAGTTCTCTACCCTTGCATCCAATCAGACTCTTTTTGAATTTCCCGAAAAAGTGACTGCTGTTGTTTTTCCTGAAGTTGGTCTCAATCTCGTCCAGTTCCTGCTTCATCTTTTGTCTTCTGGTCCATCTTATTGTTCGGGCTGCTTCCTTTCTTGCCCCCAAGAAAACTTCCCATTTTTCTGGGTCCTTCTTGCTGCTCCAGTCTCTCCAGGCTTTCCTGCGAGTCTCTACCGCTTCCTCACATTCCTTGTTCCACCACCAGTGCTTCCGTTTCTTTTCTTCCTTTCCCCATAGTTCAGCCTGTTTTGCCATATTTCGCTTCATGTCGTCCCATTCATTGAATGATTCAATTCCTTCCTCATATCTGGATCGATTGTGTCTTAATTTGTCTCTGTCTACCTTTATGTTTTCTGTTCTTCTGTTCGTCTGTGGCAGTCTGTCCCTGTTTGGAATCCAAAGGCACATAACTTCTGTAAGATAGTGATCCGATTCTATTCTTGTGTTCTCCCTAACCTTTGTGTTCATGATCTTTTTAGCATTTGTCCAGCTGATTGCTATGTGGTCAATTTGGAATTCCCCAAGGCGGGTGCATGGGTTTGCCCATGTCTTTTTCTTACACGGTTTGGCCCTGAAGTGTGTTGTCATCAATCTCATTTTGTGTTCTCGACACAGTTCAATTAGCCTTTCTCCATTTTTGTTTGTCCGCTGGTGTGCAGGGTACTCGCCCACTACTCCTTTATGTTGTTTCTCTCTTCCAATCTGTGCATTATAATCTCCTACTAGTATCTTTACATGTCTATATGGTATGTTTTTCAGTGAATCATCTAGCTCTTCCCAGAAACTATCAGCAACTTTCTTGTCTTTCCTGTTCTTGTCATTTGTAGGTGCATGTCCATTTATTATTGTATACTTTTTGTTCCCTGCTTGAAAAGTCAGTGTTGATATCTTTTCTGACCTGCTCTTCATTTCAGTTATGCCATCCTCGTATCTCTTGTCTACTATGAACCCTGTACCAAAGCATCTAGGTGCATGTCTTTCCTTTCCCACTTTAACTCCTGGTTTCCCCTTCAGTATTATGAAGCCTTCTGACTCCACTGTGTCTTCGTCAGTGTATCTTGTTTCTTGCATCGCTAATATTCCAATGCTTCTCTCTTTCATCTCATCTATTACCTGTTTAAGTTTACCAGTCTTAATCATTGTCTGTACATTTATGGTTCCAATTCTGAAAGTCTTTTTAGTTTTAATCTTCTTTGAGGTTCTTGGGAGCTCCGACTCTTCCCTTATGCACTGTTTGGCAGGTCCCCCAGAATCCTAATGCCTGCTTCCGTCGACCTTGGTCAATGGGGGATTGTCACCCCGGGGTAATCTCGATTCCATAGTGCAATCCATTCCATGAGCTAAAAAGTTTTTGATGGGACGGCTCATGTTCGTCCAGTTATACAACTGAAGTTGTTAGCCCTAGAAGATCTGTTCAGGCCGCCCCTGACATGGGGACACAGACGCCTTTGGTAGCCGCCCCTAACATGGAGTATCGCCGCTACCTGATATGTTTCAGTGGCTCTTCCGCTCTCTCTGCCGTTCCTCTTCCGCCTTCGAGACCGTTGGCCGGGCTTCGCCTGTAACCCTAGGTAGGGGTCCTAACTGGGTGCTACCATCCGGAGCCAGATGGACCCAGGTTTTTTTACGAGGTTGTTACTCCTCCCCCTCCTCCTTCCCCATGACTTGCGAGATGGGGCCCCGGGCTTGTGACCGGCAATGGTGGAGTTTTTTAATTTTATCCTGTGAATTAGCTATTCTATTTGCGTACCACGTACTCTGTGTCTTCCTAATAATATTTTTAAGCACCTTACAGTACTGTTTGTAATGGGCTACTTTAGCTAGAGAGTAACTAGTTCTAACATTTTGATATAATTCCCGCTTTGAACTAGATGATATCCTTATCCCACTAGTCAGCCATCCAGGCTACCTTTTACTGCTAGTACCACTTTTAGAACATTCTAATGGAAAGCAACTCTCAAAGAGCATGAGAAATGTGTTAATGAAAGCATTATATTTGTCATCTATGTTATTGGCACTATAAACATCCTGCAACTCTTGTTCCTTGACAAGGTTTAAAATACTCTCTATTGCCGTTGGATTAAATTTCCTTCATAGTTTGTAATTGTATGTGACATTTGTTTGGACACAAAAGCCTTTTATTGTTAAAATTTGTGCATTACGGTGTGAAAGCCATTCACCCTTTTACTAACAGATTGCCCATGTAGTAATGAAGAATGAGTAAAAATGTTGTCTATGGCTGTGCTACTGTTACCCTGCACCGTAGTTGAAAAACACGATCTACATCAGATAATATGAATTTAGGAGATCCACCAACATCCTTTTTATTGCACCATTATATACAAAATTAATATTGAAGTCACTACATGTTACTAATTTCTGGTACTTACTATGAAGTGAATCAAGAACCCTCTCTAGCTTGAGCAGAAATGCTCTGAAGTCAGGGTTCGGGGACCTATAAACAACAATTAGAAGTTTAGTTTTACTAAATTCAACTGACCCTGCACAACATTCAAATATATGTTCAGTGCAGCCCCGTGATACATCTATGGACTCAAATGGAATACTGTTTGTTACGTACGTAGCCACTCCCCCACTCCACAAGGAACTCCCTGAAAAACAGTCAGCTAACCCGTATCTTGGTAAAGGAAGTCTTTGACTTGTGAAATTATTTAAGTGGTGCTTCGATATATCAATAATTGCAGTCAACATCTCTAACCAGTTCACTAACCGAGCGATTCTAGGAGCTTCAGTCTGGAACCGCGCGACCGCTACGGTCGCAGGTTCGAATCTTGCCTCGGGCATGGATGTGTGTGATGTCCTTAGGCTAGTTAGGTTTAAGTAGTTCTAAGTTCTTGGGGACTGATGATCTCAGATGTTAAGTCCCATAGTGCTCAGAGCCATTTGAACCATTTTGAAGTTCACTAACTTTATCTCTAATACCTCTTATATTTTGATGAAATATGTTAATTCCTTCTCTACTTGGAAACATGACGTCCTCTGAAGGTGATCCCTTAGTTTGAGGGGCTTCTTTTAAGCAGGTATACCTATCAGCTGACTTCAATCTAAAAGAGGTGCCGCTCTGACACCAACTATTACAGGAATTTTTACATGAATGATCCCACTACCACCCACTACGCTGTCATCTATAAGCTTTGCTAGCCTCTCTTTCCCATATCTTCTGCCTGAACTTCAATTCCTACTCCAAATATTTCTGTAGTTTCCTTTACTGCTTGCTCACTGTACAGATTCAATAACATTGGGAATAAGCTACAACCCAGTCTCACTCCTTTCTCAATGACTGCTATCCTTTCGTGCCCCTGACTCTTGTAACTGCGATCTGGTTTCTGTACAAGTTGTTAATAGCTTTTCACTCCCTGTTTTTACCTATGCTACCTCCAGAATTTCAAAGAGAGTATTTCAGTCAACATTGCCGAAAACTCTCTCCAAGTCCTCAAATGCTATGAATGTATGTTTGCCTTTTCTTAACCTATCTTTTAAGATAAGTCGTAGAATCAATATTGCCTCGCGTATTCCTACATTTCTCCGGAATCCGAACTGATCTTCCACGAGGTGTGCTTCTACCAGTTTTTCCATTTGTCTGTAAAGAATTCGTGTTAATGCTTTGCAACCATGACTTATTAAACCGACAGTTCGGTAATTTTCATATCTGTCAGCAACCGCCTTTTTTCTACCTGGAATTATTGCGTTCGTCTTGAAGTCTGTGAGTTTTTCACCTAATTCATACAGCTTGCACATCAGGTGGAATAGTTTTGTCATGGCTGGGTCTCACAAGGCTATCAGTAGTGCTAACGGAATGTTATCTTCTCCTGGGGCCTTGTTTCAAATTAGGTCTTTCAGTGCTGTGTCAATTTCTTCTCGCAGTATCACACTGTATCTCCCATCTCATCTTCATCTACGTCCTCTTCCATTTCAATAATGTTGTCTTCAAGATCATCTCTCTTGTATAGGCCTATGTACTCATTTCACCTTTCAGCTTTCCCTTCTTTGCTTAGGACAGGTCTTCCATCTGAGCTCTCGATACTCATACAGCTGTTTCTCTTTTCTCCAAAGGCCTAATTAATTTTTCTGTAGGCGGTATCTATCTTTCCCCTAGTCTAAATCCTTAAATTTGTCCTCAAGCCATTCCTGCTTTATCATTATCCACTTGCTGTCTGTCTTATTTTTTAGACGTTTGTATTCCCTTTCGCCTTTACTACATTTTTATATTTTCACCTTTCATCAGTTAAATTCAGTATGTACCGTATTATCCAAGGATTCCTCTGCTGCATTCACTTCTTCATCTCTTAAAGCTACCCACTCTCCTTCTACTGTATTTCTTTCTCATGTTCTACTCACCTGTTGACTAATTCTGCCTCTGAAACTCTCAACAACCTCTTATTCTTTCAACTTACCGAAGTCCCAGCTCCTTACTTTCCTGCCTTCTTACAGTTCCTTCAGTTTTAATCTACTGTTCATAACCAACAAATTGTGGGCAGAGTCCACATCTGTCCATGAAAATATATTACGATTTAACTTCTGGTTGCGAAATCTTTGTCTTACCTGAAACCTTCTGGTTTCTCCAGATCTCTTCCATGTATACAACCTTCTTTCACGATTCTTAAACCAAGTGTTATCGATGATTAAATTATGCTCTGCGCAGAATTCTGCCAGGCTGCTTCCTCTTTCATTCCTTTCTCCCAACCCATATTTGCCTACTGTTTTTCCTTCTCGTTCTTTTCCTACTATCGAATTCCAGGCTTTCATCACAATTAAATTTTGGCCTCCATTAACCGTCTGAATAATTTCTATTATCTCATCATAAATTTCCTCAGTCTCATCATCATCTGCAGAGCTAGTTGGCACATAAACTTGTACCACTGTGATAGGTGTGGGCTTCGTGTTTATCTAGGCTGCGATAATACGTTCACTGTGCATTCTTATTTTCTTATTCATTACTAGCTTGGGTACCCGGCTTCGCTCAGGGAGATGACCTGAGATTGTGTGGTAGTTGGAATAAGAGGATAAGCTTTAAAGTATGATAGTTTAAAAAAATTATTGAAAACATATTCTAACTATTATAATTTTATAGTCATTGGGTCTAGTGCTGTTTTCAATATGTGAATTAGTTGATTGTATTCGTGTAAGATCCTCTGCACGTCTCGGACTACTTCTCGTCACAATCCACTGATGTATGTGCATCGTTGATCAATTTTTGTTTCTTCATTTCCAATGAAATATTCTTGAACAAATTTATGGTCTTCATTGGGTAGTGGTAGTGTGAGAGATTTGTCCTTGGATGGGAAAAACATAATCGGTTTAATCTCTGTTAGTGTTGATCGAAGTGACACCGAAAGAAGTCATTTGGAAGTAGGCATTCTACGCTTTTATGTTTTGAAGAAAGTATTTTGATTCTAGAGTTTTCCCGGCCATGTAATTTAAAAATTCCTGTGGTGGTGCTTTCAGTGGCGGTAATCGAATTTTTCCATTCGTCCAACAGAATCCTGGTGTTTCTCTACTGAATTTTTTCGCATTGCAAAATTGGCAGATGTTATCCATTTTTCCGATTACAATGTGTTTGTATTTAATATATTCTTTCGTCGGGTCGTAGTGGAATGCTTCATTTGTTAGGTTCTACTGTTTACTTGTCCTCGTCCGCTTGTCTCGTAGGGTGACATTGTCATGGCTAGCTTCAGATTGTAGTTTGTTATTGCAAGATTGTGTCACAATTCTTGATTCTCCTGTCCGTTCATTTCGTTATTCTTCGGTTTCTCTGATTCTCACGATGCTTATTCCCGTTCTTTAGGAACTTAAACATGCTTAGCGCTCTTCGTCTGTTGCGTTTTTTCGCTGTTCTTTTTGTTTTCGCCATTTTGCTTCAGAACTGGAAAGATCTCCTCTTTTGTTAGGGAATTGTCTAACATAAATTAAATCAACTTTTTATTAGAAATACACTAAGTACTCTTTACACAATTTTCACACTTTTCGCCGTTTTGTTTCAGGACTGGCAAGATCTCAACCTTTTTTACGTTTGGACGTTGTCTAAAATATAAATCAAATCAACTTATATTCAGCCGCTGTATCACTTTGACTACTTACACTTCACTGTTTGTTCTCATTCACTCACTGCACTACGTTTTTGGTTCCTCCCTTCTCACAGATAAGAAACTGACGTTCATTCCCCCGACGGGTCTTGCTTTATATCCCCCTACCAAATGGAAGCCTCATCAGTGGCGAATTCCAGAACAACCAAAAAGGCTTCGAATGATCCATAATGTTCCAGAACATTCCACAACTTTCGAGAATGTTCTGGAATGTTCCTCGATGATCTGGGATATTCCGAGATGTTCCCGAACATTCTGAATCTTCTCGAATGTTCGAAACTATTCCCGAACATTCCAGAACATCCCGGATCATTATGGAGCATTCTGGAATGTTGTGGAATGGTCTCGAATACTCTCGAATGTTCTAAAACATTTTCAAATACTCGCGGATGTTTTGAAAACTTCTAGAAATTTCTAGAGGGTGAAACTTCCCAGCCCTTATATCTTCAAAAGCACACCCTTCAGGTAAAAACACGAACCTTCTTCATGGATGGAGGACAGAGGGCTATCAAACCATATAACTCCCGTTTATGAGTTTTAGTGGCACACACACTGTGCACTTTTATAATATGCATTGATTAATTCCATTTCTCGTTACTCATATTTGCTTTTGCATATTTAAGCCCGTAATCACCTGACCAGAAGTCCTATTTCCACTGATATCGAAATTCACTAATGCCCACCATATCTGACTTCAACCTGTCCATTTCTCTTTTTAAATTTTCTAAACCTACCTGCCCGATTAAGGGATCTGACATTCCACTCTCCAACCCGTGAGAAGCTAGTTTGTTTCTCCCAATGACGGTATTCCGTGAGAAGTCCGCGCCCAGAGATCAAAATGGGGGACTATTTTACCTCTGGAATATTTTATCTGAGAGGACTCCAACATTTAACCATATAGTAGAGCTGCATACCCCCGGGAAGAATTACGACTTCAGTTCTCCCTTGCTATCAGCTGCTAGCAGTACAAACACAGCACCACAATTTTGGTTGATATTACAAGGCCAGATCAGTCAACCATCAAGACTGTTTCCCCTGCAATTACTGAATAAGCTGCTGCCTCTCTTCAGGAACTACGTGTTTGTCTGGCCTCTCAAAGTATACCATTGCGTTTGCACCTTCGACATGGCAATGTGTATCGCTGAGACACGCTAGCCAGCCCACCGACGGTAATGTTTCATGGGGAGGAACATTAAAAATTTTAAAATTATTTCCCGGAAATACTAATCCTGGGTCTTTTACCACAATTTTCTATTAAAACACAGCTCATTTGCTTTTCACATGCAAATGTGCAGGTAACTGTGGCTGTAAAAAGTTTTAAGTAAATATTTATATTTTCTGTAGCATCTCCCCTTAAAACTCAGAGTCTCAATAAATCGAAAATGTCATCAAAGGAACATCATATCTGTACTTTACTTACACTCGAACTCGTACAGCAATTACCCTGCACGTGCTGGGAACGTTTCCGGCACGAAAGAACCACTTGAATGATGACAAAAAAAAGTTCAAATGTGTGTGAAATCTTATGGGACTTAACTGCTAAGGTCATCAGTCCCTAAGCTTACGCGCTACTTAACCTAAATTATCCTAAGGACAACACACACACCCATGCCCGAGGGATGACTCAAAACTCCGCCGGGACCAGCCGTATAGTCCATGACTGGAGAGCCGTAGACCGCTCGGCTGAACCAGCGCGGCTGAACGAAGCTTGAAGACATTATTAAGTTACATGTTCCATTACAGAACAGTCTATGAATCAACATCCTTGAAAAGATCTGCCCCGATGTAGGATAACATGTGAAATTTCCGTATAATACAATTTTTTATGACTCAGCTCGATATGAAGATGACAAACTTTAATTTCCATAGTTTTTAGAAGTGCACGAGAATACGCATGATGAACGTATTGCTAAAACAGGCGTTAGTGTGAAGGCCGCGAGGCTCAGCGTGCAAGGAACATTACTACTGCTGTCAAAGTGCTGTAAAAGTCGTGCAGTAAAGCCACAAAATGTCATTCGATAACGAAGTAGCTTGGGATTTTGAGGCTTTCTGACTCACCGATAGGAGATAAAGCGCTTATCAACAGTCCTAAGTGATAAAGTTTCGGACACCAATGACTAATACATTAAGGTACTTTGCGTTTCAGTACTCATGCCATCATACTCAGGAGAAATACTATGTAACTTAAATTATTTTTATGGGTAGTGAAGATTAAGAGTTGCCTATTGTAGAAACATGCCAAGTGACAAAAAGGTTTTATATCATCTCGCACTGATAGTACGAAACTGTTCACATACACAGCACTAAAATAATCCTACAGTTAAGCAGCGATGGTTGTAAGGAGAAATCGGCAGACAGAGTTTTGCACAGAACACAGTTTAATCGTTGCTAACAATCGATGGTTTAAGGAAAATTAAAGAAGACTGTAGACGTGAAAGAGACTTGAAGACCTCGGAGGGTAAGACAGAGGCTTCTAAACCAGATTTCTACCGGCGAAACGTTTCCTCGGGCACATGTTGAGACTGCCCATAATTACTGATTACGGACTGTAGATTAAAACTGAAGAAATTGCAGAAACGTAGAAAACTGAGAGGATAGGACCTGGATAAATTGCAAGAACCACTGTTTGTGGCGATTTCATAGTGACTATTAGGCACCGTTGGTTGAAACAGGGGGAAAAGTACTCTAGAAGACGGAATTGATGTCTTCGAGGTATGAAACAGTAAAGGCAGCAGAGATTCAAATAAACAAAAAGACCAGGTCTAGTAAAAACCCTTACATGACACACGAGGTACTGATTTTAACATATGAAGGAAGATAACATAGAAATTCAGCAAATGAAGTAGGAAAGAGCGATTTCAGATGTCTAAAAAGCGATGTTTACAAAAAGTGCATAGCAGATAAGCAGGAACAGCTACAGGAGAAATGAAAAGCCATAGAAGCATGCATGACGGCATATGTCACGTACAGGAAAATTAATTAATCCATTAGATATAACAGAAAATCTCGTACGAAGATCAACAGCCAGCAGTAAGCAAAGGAAGACTGAAACGTGGTAGGAATGGTTACAAAACCTATTCAAAGACAATGACAGCGAATACAGTTTTATCGAAAGGGAAGAGGGAAGGAGATGAAGATGAGATGAGAATCGAGAGCCTCCGAATTTGACAGACCACTAAAAGACTGAGGCCGAAGCGAGACAGCAGGTGTAGACGACATTCCCTCAGAATCACGGAGAGCCCTAAAACATATCATGATAAAAATATTCCACATAGTATGCAAGATATAAGGGGCAGTCAAAGAAAAATGAGATAGAGGGAAAATAGTAAGTAAGTAAGTTTATTGAAACTTCCTGGCAGATTAAAACTGTGTGCCCGACCGACACTCGAACACGGGACCTTTACCTTTCGCGGGCAAGTGCTCTACCATCTGAGCTACCGAAGCACGACTGACGCCCGGTCTCACAGCTTTACTTCTGCCAGTATCTCGTCTCCTACCTTCCAAACTTTACAGAAGCTCTCCTGCGAACCTTGCAGAGATGGTAGAGCACTTGCCCGCGAAAGGCAAAGGTCCCGAGTTCGAGTTTTGGTCAGGCACACAGTTTTAATTTGCCAGGAAGTTTCATATCAGCGCACACTCCGCTGCAGAGTGAAAATCTCATTCTGGAAACATCCCCCAGGCTGTGGCTAAGCCATGTCTCTGCAGTATCCTTTCTTTCAGGAGTGCTAGTTCTGCAAGGTTCGCAGGAGAGCTTCTGTGAAGTTTGGAAGGTAGGAGACGAGATACTGGCAGAGGTAAAGCTGTGAGACCGGCCCTGAGTCGTGCTTCGGTAGCTCAGATGGTAGAGCACTTGCCTGCGAAAGGCAAAGGTCCCGAGTTCGAGTCTCGGTCGGGCACACAGTTTTAATCTGCCAGGAAGTTTCATATTGAAACGTCCCCTTTGAACAATTATACATGACTGTGTTTAAACTGACACACAATATTTTTAGCGCAACGCGATCTGACTTTCAATAATCCCTACAAAAGAATGGCCCTGACTAACATTAACCTACACCTTTCACAAATCACTTACCTCACAAAAATCTTCGTTACTCGAATTACTGCAATAGAGCGAGCGCCACTACTGCCAGCTAAATAAAAGATTCAAACTACGGAAGGCACTAACTACTGATAGGCATAGTTAGCAAATGAAAGATTTTAATAGAGAACATACAATGTATTTACCTTAATGTTGTTGAAAAATCATAATATACATAGCAGTTCATGACATCCAGTCTTACAAATTTCAAAACTCCGCCATTTCTCTCCCCACATCCACCACTGCTGGCGGATAACCTCCAACTGCGCAACGCTACGCGTTGTTAACATCCAGCTGCCCAACACTACAATGGCAGACAACAATGCAAACTAGCCACAGACTGCGCACAGCACATACAGAGCGCTACGTGGTGTTACCAATAAGAAAACAAACAGCCTACTTACATAGCCCCAATGCTCCCCACAAAAAATTTTACAAGTTGTTTTGGGCACTGGCCAATAATGATTTGATAAAATTTTTCATAATTACAATAACAAAGAAATCAAATGCACACAGTTATTGATACAATGTTGGTCAAAAGCTAAAATTTTCTCACAGTCCATAAAGACAGTCCTGATCGTTCATCACAGTAAAACAGCAGTGTTTTTCTCAAAGTCTGAGCAGTAGAAGAAAATGCACACGGAAGTAGTGGATTTCCATGCAGTCTTGAAGAAGTAGTGTTGTCCTTCCAACGAAAAGACAGTGCTGACTCTTGACATGCAGACAGGTAATGGGCCACAACAGAGCAAACCCACAGCAGAGTCATTCGAAGTTTTGAAGAATATTGGTAGGAAGGTCATCACAGAGTAGACCCACTGTAGTCCTTGTAGAAATAATGGTATTGTTGGGTCATCAAAGATGCAGACCCAGTGTAGTCCTTGTAGAGATGGCCAGCAGCCATCTGTTGTGACTGTGCAGGTGCACAATCACCATTGAAGAGTCTTGCGGATAATATGGCAAGTCCATAACCAACACCTGTGCACTCACAAATTTTTGGAATTGTCCTTAGAACCAGCAATGCTGTTATCCAGTCCCTTGCTGAATTATTAACACACGTGCAAACACTAACAGTCCCAACTTCTCACATATTGTGCATTACTATGACCAACAGAAACGTGTGCAGTGAAATGTAACTTAATTTGAAGAACTGGTGTCTATATTATTATAAATTTACAACATAAGAATACAATTAAAAAGTTACAAAATACATCATTAAAAACATAATAATACAGATAACATTTGTAGTAATACAGGCTTTACAAAACAATAGAAATAAACATATACATCAGTGTTACAGGAATTATGAGATAAGTAGAGACATAAAAGATCGGAATAAATTTTGAAACATCAACTTCACACATGAGCATTAAAACAAAACAGAATAAATAAAGTCTAAACATCTTTACAAAGTAAATAACATATTATTAATGCCAGTTATATTTGAGGATAACAGTATTCCTCATCATAGTGAATGTAGCTTAGTATTAGAAGAGAAAAAAATTCTATGAAACAGTACACAGAGACAGGAAGAAAACAAATACACAAGGGTACACAAACACATAGTGGGATAACACAAAAGGAAAGGACAGGGTTCGTTTTCAGTGTAACATTTAGTACTGCAGTCCAACCCAAAACTTCATTCCATAGATCTTTTTTTCTTATTTCAACATTTGTTTCCACTAAAAAAATCCAATCCAAGCATCCTTTCCGTATTCTGTTCACATCCTCTTTCAAAAATAGTTTTTCTCCACTGTACACTACTTTTTTGGCCAAACCATTTTCTTATAGCTTCTCAATGCATTTCTTCCAATCCATCATAGTTAGTTTCTTATATAGTCTACCCCCTCTTAAGCTAATTTAAATCTACTGAGTTCAGATGCTAAACTAAGGGACGAGGCAATGCAGCAGCACAAAACAATTAACACAAACAGCAATGACAAAAAAAATGGAAATTTACAAAGCAAGCTTCAGTAAATCTAAATTACCAAGCAATGCAACATTACAACTAATATGAGCCAATGTGCAGCAACAAGAAAAATAAATCAGTAGTAAAACTAGCTTAACAGAGTAATACAAAGTGAAATTTAGTAGCACTATGCCTGGCAAACAGCAGCAGCAAATGCAATAACTTTTATCTGAACATGACATAGCTCAAGCAGAAAAAATATTACACTAAAGACAACAATGCAGACAAGGGAAATGTATATTCACATCTTAATGTCTACGTAATTAAAGTGGTGCACCACAAGAAGTTATTCTACCAAAAAAATTACCAAGTAGTTGAAAAGAAAATTCCGTATGCAATTCCTGTGAAGGGAAATGTCTTTTTATTCTCCTTCGTTTTTTTGAATAGATCATAAAATTATTTACTGGATCTGTAGGCATAAAATATTTATATTAGTACATCTATTAAATTTTATTTTAACCAATGCTGCAGTGCAGCTAGAAACTAGATATTAAACAAAATGAGTAAATAAATACATAAAGCAAGCCATATGGCATTTCTCTCAACTAGCAAGACAATAGCCGTGAAATGTTTCTCATTGTTTCATTAGGCATCTTAGTAAATATCATAAATTAAGAGCTCCACAATATAATCATATGTTTCCAAGTTTGAGCGTGTCGTATTTGCGATGCTTTCTACAAAGGAATGTCAATAGCGAGGATAATGGCCTCTTTTTTTTCCACTTGTGCCTCTGAAAGGCACACACTAATGGCTTTTTTCCAGGTGACTGTCGCGCAGCTGCCCACGACGCATTACGTGCAGGTGGTCACTTAACTTTCTTACGGAAATATTTACAACAGCAGTTTCCGCTACAGTGACAGTCTCATATAAAAATATTTCACAGGTCAAGAATTTGCGTTACAAATCTATAGAAACAAAATCCTATTGATATAACAGAGTCCAAAAAATTTTCGTCGGCATTGTAATACATTCACGCATTTACATACATTTCATAACTCTTAAAGTACAATTCTTGGTTTCCAACAACCTTTTTCACAAACCAGAGTCCCTAACCACTACTCATTATTCCTTACCTTATTACATATATACATATTCGTCGACACTTCTTCAATATTTCATCATAACTGATACGTAGCATAATAAAATAACTCATATAGCATCAGCTTATTAATCATAAACATACCTCAGCAGCATAATACACATCGTCGTCGTAATAATAACATCATAACACCTCAGTCAAATCTCAAAAACGTCGTACCTTTCTGCAATAATTTCAAAACCTAAAAAAATTCTCTGCTCATTTAAATAGTGTCATCTACCTGAAACATACTATAAAAACCATGATCCCATATCAAATATATCATTCAAAGCTCTCATAGTATCACAATGGTTCCAAAAAAGTATGAACAGTTCACAAAGTACAGACAAAATACAATTTCATAAGTGTGAAGTTATTTAACTGTGTAGCTGCGTAAACATGTCACTGATGTAGTAAAAAATATGTTTGTTTCTCTGTTAGATAATCAGATAGCTGTGTAATTCTGTGTTAGAGAAATATGGTACCAATGTGTAAAGTTGCATAAGCAAATACTATATTATCTAGGGCTCCTTGTGCTTGCCAAACACATGGTACACAAGGTAAGCGTGTACCCCCCTGAGGATTAATGTAATTATACCCTCAGGTGTTACAGATTACAGCAACGGAATGAAATGTATCACAGAAAACCTTTGTATCATTGTACTTCAAATATCTTTAAAAATAAATGTTTTAAGTACAAAATTAATCACTCAATTACGTGTACTGTTGCGCCAAACTGTGCGTCTTGTTGTAAGATAATCTCTGTGAAAGTGTCGTAGTTATCGTTCTGCAGAAGTCAATGTACTTACCTCATGATACACAAAAGTGAAATGCTTTGCGTATTGATATCTTAGTTATTACGCTTATTGCCGTGATGAAGAAAGTACTGTGCTGTAACATATTGTTGTCCTACAGAAAAGGCTGTCTCCTTGTAGCTATACCACAAAAGTAAAACATGTTTTACTTTACAGAAGAATTCAGAAAAACTGTGCAGATATAAAACAGATACACCGCAAAAGCAACATTGTAAATTGTCACTCATTAGTAGTGTCGTGATAAAATCGTGTAGCTGTCACATAAACTAACCACTGTGTCATCTGCTATCTCACAGAAAGTACTTTAAATCCAGAATGTATTTTCAAGTAAACCAAAATGTTGCATTAAAATCTCATTAGCAGTACCAGTATATGTTCTAAGTATGTAAGTCTTATAGTCGTTATGTAATTGTGCAACTAACAAGCAAGAATGTACAAATAACAACACTGTGTCGTCTGTTCACTATAACAATGCATTCGTAATTTCTGTTGAAATAAGTTCTCTTGGTTCTTGACTGGATATTTAACTTCGAACATTGTTGCATGTTAACAGATTCTAAGTCTGACAAAACATATTAGTAATGTAAAGTGAAAAGTTTTATGGCAAAGACTAAGTTAAAAGGCAGATTATCTCTCAGTAATTGGTTTTACATGTGAAATATGGTGTAAACCTCTATTCTTCCTAGTACGCAGAGTTTCAACTTCTACGCAATTATCATGTGGTATACGTCGGTAAAGAATACTGGAATTTTTCTCAAGGTTAGCGTCTATGTAATTTTTCTCTGAGCCAGCTGACGCACGCCGCTGCCTGCTGTGCAAGTCATTGTCTGTCTCCTTGTTGGCGCACGTCGTTATTAGGATTAGGAGACCTAACTTCTACAAATTCACCTTGTCGAGAGTGCCCTGCTCTGTTTGAATCCCGCCAGTTCTGATGAAATTCAGGTCTGTCGTTATGATTATATCGTCTGCCGTCATGTCGGTAGTTCCTGTAGTTTCTTTCTTGTTTCATCATTATGATGCTATGTTTTACTCGGTCTTGTGTAGCTTGAGACCAATACGCTGAGAGGAAGGCATGATAAAATTCTCCTTCACTGTGACAATCGTGAATGACCGATCGCATTCTTACAGCTGGTTCATTCTCCAAGTAGCCACACATAAATTCTAACCTGTGCTCCAATGACCAGTTGGGAGGAAAACAATGAGAGAATTGATGAAGCCATGCTTGTGGATGAATGTCGTTGTCAGAATTCTTAAATGTTTTGAATTTACATGTAGTAATGAACAGCTTATAGTCGAAATCATCGTGTCGGCGAGTCGCACATCGCTCATTGTTACTTCGTTTCGGCGGTTCCATCTCAAAATCCAATGAGCCTTGCCAATTTCTTTCATAATTTCCGAAATGTCCTGTGTTATTATTTTGTGGTTGTTCGGTATTTCTATGTCCCTCTTCCCGTACTGGAGCGCGAGTGTCCTCTGAAATATGTAATTCTTGTATTACCTGCATCAACTGATCTTGTACTTCCCGGATTTCTCTTTTGTACTGTGTATTGATTTGATTCTGATTTTGTTTGAATTTTCTAATTTGTTCATACTCTTCTGTGTCAGTGAAGGCTACGGGTCTTGTGTCATTCAGATCATCGTCTACCTTTGTAGATAAGTAAGTGAACTGATCCGAAAGTTCGGCTACTTTCTCCGATAGTGAACACATTTCCTCAGTGTGTTTTTCTGAACCAAGTTTCAGAGTGTCCATTTGTGTTGAAATCAGATCAACTGTGTCCTTTAAGTTTTCCTGAGTTTTGCAAGTTGCATAACCAAATCGGTAGATGCAACTGAGTCAATTTTAGCCCATAAGGTCTCATGATTTTCATGAACAATGGTTTGCAGTTCTTTTATGGCTGCTTCGTGATTCTATAACGCATTTTCATGCCGCGAAAAAATAGGTTGAAAATGCTCACAAATCTGTGTTTTTACGTCATTACAGACTTTTTGACATTTCGATTCAGTGTTATGTAACTCAGTAGTTAAATCATCACGTGTTTGTTCAAGTGAGGTGTCTAACTTTTGAAGGTTTTGTACCATTATGTCTAACTTCCGAAGCTTTTGTTCCATTGTGTCTAGCTTTTGAAGCTTTTGCTGTGTTTGTCTCTGATTTTGTTCCATTTGTTGCATTAATTGCAATAATAATGTATTAGTGTCTGGAATCTGTTTCTCTATGATTTTTGGCAGTGCATTTTCACCGGCAACATTCACATTTTGACAAGCAGAAAATGTGTCTTGACTCATTTGAGAAAACGGTGAGGACCCAAAACCTAAATCTACAGTATTTGCGAAATTGTGTCCTGTCATTTCAGATTCCTGAGGCGAGCTATTGCCGACCGATTGATCGATAATGCTTCCTTGTTCACTAATTGTTTCACTGCCTACACCATTATTTGCAGCCCGCTCCATTTCCCTATGCACAATTACCAAATTACTACTTTGAACATTAGTTAATTCATTACATGGCGGCGCTAACACACTGCTTTCGTCTTGACTGTCATTTCTCAGTTTACTTTGGAGCCTAGTATTACGTTTTTCACACGCCATTATTGTCACAATATTTCACACGACAACACAGAAAAACAATTTGAAGACCAAAAATAAGAGAACACATTAACATAGCACTGAAAATAATATCTAATTAATTGCAAGCGCAGCTGCGAAATACTTGGTGCAAATCTACATGCATGCCACAACAACAATGAAAGACTGCAACTAGAAAGGAGATTCTCTCTACCATTACGCGCTAGCAATAAACAAAATCTACACTAATTACACAAACTACAAGAAAAAATCAGAAGATTCCAGTGAGGTATCCTGGCAGGGTTGCCATATGAAACGTCCCCTTTGAACAATTATACATGACTGTGTTTAAACTGACACACAATATTTTTAGTGCAACGCAATCTGACTTTCAATAATCCCTACAAAAGAATGGCCCTGACTAACATTAACCTATACCTTTCACAAATCACTTACCTCACAAAAATCTTCGTTACTCGAATTACTGCAATAGAGCGAGCGCCACTACTGCCAGCTAAATAAAAGATTCAAACTACGGAAGGCACTAACTACTGATAGGCATAGTTAGCAAATGAAAGATTTTAATAGAGAACAAACAATATATTTACCTTAATAGTGTTGAAAACTCATAATATACATAGCAGTTCATGACATCCAGTCCTACAAATTTCAAAACTCCGCCATTTCTCTCCCCACATCCACCACTGCTGGCGGATCACCTCCAATTGTGCAACGCTACGCGCTGTTAACATCCAGCTGCCCAACACTACAATGGCAGACAACAATGCAAACTAGCCACAGACTGCGCACAGCACATACAGAGTGCTACGTGGTGTTACCAATAAGAAAACAGCAGCCTACTTAGAATATCAGCGCACATTCCGCTGCAGAGTGAAAATCTCATTCTGGAAACATCCCCCAGGCTGTGGCTAAGCCATGTCTCTGCAGTATCCTTTCTTACAGGAGTGCTAGTTCTGCAAGGTTCGCAGGAGAGCTTCTGTAAAGTTTGGAAGGTAGGAGACGAGATACTGGCAGAAGTACAGCTGTGAGAGGGGGCGTGAGTCGTGCTTCGGTAGCTCAGATGGTAGAGCACTTGCCCGCGAAAGGCAAGGGTCCCGAGTTCGAGTCTCGGTCAGGTACACAATTTTAATCTGCCCGGAAGTTTCATATCAGCGCACACTCCGCTGCTGAGTGAAAATCTCATTCAAGTAAGTTTATTATTTTAAAAGTGATTAGCATAACAATGCATTTTTCCCAAATCCTGCAAAAGAATGATAACGCTAGCCCGTATGTTGCCAACCCTGTATACACTATGCTGCAGAAGTTTCTCTGGGAAGCCCTAACATATTCTCCATGCAGTCCCAATCTCTGCTCACTTGATTTACATATTTTTGGAGCGTGGCCATGAATTTCTTTCAAACGAAGAGGTGCACATCTGAGTACAATCGTGGTTCCGTAAGCAACTTCAAACGTTTTTCCACGAAGACATTAACTGTGTCATCTCATGACGGGATAACTGTATTAAAAGGTTTGGCGATTAGTTTTGAAATAATAAACAGTTTACTTTTTTTCATTTTCGCCGACTCACAAATATCAAATATGTGAGTCGGCGAAATACCCCCAGACTTCAAGAAGGAAGTAATAAGTATAGCTCCAAAGATGACTGGCACTCACAGGTGTGAATATACCGAACCATCAGTTTGATAACTCGTTACTGAAAAACAGTGATACCAATGTCTGCAGAAGAATAGAAAAATTGGCGGTAGCTGACCTCGCAGGAATGTCAGTTTAGTTTCCAGAGAAATTGTGGAACACAATACGTAATGCTGACTCTACGACTAATCTTAAAAGATGAACTGAACACAGAGAAACCTACATTTATGCCATTTGTAGATTTAGAGGAAGCTTTTGACAACATTAGCTTGATTGCACTACTTGAAATTCTGAAGGTAACAGGGGGAAATAGAGGGAGTTAAAAGTTATTTACAAAATGTACAGAAACAAAACTGTAGCTTTAAGAATCGATGAACATGAAATAAAAGCTGTTTTTGGGAAGAGCTGAAGCTTATCGCCGATGTTATACAGCGAGAACACTGAGAAAGCAGTAAATGAAACAAAGGAGAAATTTGGGAAGGAAATTAAAATTCAGAAGAGATTCGCTGATGTCATAGTAATTCTGTGAGGGACGGTAAGGGACTTGCAAGATAATTTGAGAGAAATTGATAGCGTCTTGAAAAGAGGTTATATGATTAAAACAAGCAAACTAAACCGGGGGTAATGGAATGTGGTCGAATAAAATCAGATCATGCTGAGGTGGTCATATCTAGAACTGAGAGCCTAAAACTGATAGATGAGGTTTTCTATTTAGGTAGCAAAGTAGCTTATTAGGTCTGAAGGAGAGATGATATTAAGTAGGGACTGGCAATAACAAGAAAGGGGTTTCTGAAGAGGATAAATTTATCAGCAAGTCTTTTCCAAAAGTTCATACCCGTAGTGTAGTCTTCTGTCGAAGTGAAACATGGACAATGAACAGTTTAGACAAGAAGAGAATAGAAATTTTTGAAATGTGGCGATCCGAATGCTGAAGACTAGATGGGTACATCTACTGACTAATGTACAGGTAGAATGCGTGCAGATTAACGTAGCGGGTAACAGAACGGAGATTTATTTTCGCCTGGCTTGTTAACTATTTGAAACTTTCAGAGAAACGTCACAAGTCGCGAATTTGGATTAAAACCTCTATTTCCTTGTTGCCATGTTAAAATTTGCCATGTTAAAATTTGCTTCTTCTGCCAAAACACAGCGTAGTCTATACAACGTCGCCTGACTGACGTGTTGTGCAGACGCAACTGCGAGAGAATCACAACGAATGGACTCTTCCAGAGCTTTAGATGAAAATGGTTACTACACATCGGCGATCGTATCCTGCATAGTCTGCACCGAACAGTGATTTATCAATTTTATTAACTGAGAAACTGAGGGAAAGTAATGACTCGGTGCAAAAATAAACGTGTTATCTCTTCGCTTATGTAGTTCCCAAACCCACAGCATGTCTCATTTCATCAGCTATCGATAGCCCTTAAAAATTACTTTCTGTAATCGAAAAAAATCTGTAGTTTATTCGAATAACACGATAGATAATGAAGGTTTGTGTTTTAACCATGTGGCAAAATACTGTCCTCTTTGCGTGATATCATCTGGCAGAATCTCATTTTCATATCTCAAATCGTTTATGAAATATGAGGAATGTTATGGATCTTCTATTCTGGCTTTATCGCTAGCACGAAGGATTGCAACTTAGAATGCTACATCAGATTAATTTTCTCGAGACTGGTGACAGACAGAGACCTCCTCTCAAGTCTAAAGAGAAGTTCAATATCTTAGCTAAACTTCATTAGCAGCAACATATTGTGTAATATGCACCAAACGCCAAATCATAGTGACAGCTATTTTTAATTGCAGATTATTTCGACTTTCGTTCAGTGTCTTACTGAAGTGAAAATTCCACTACAACTATGCCTATTGACGAAACGATGACATAACGCAAAACGTATAACGCAAAAATAAAATTTCGTTACCGAATAGTTTCTGTTAAATCGTTTCAGAAAGATCGCAGGCCGAGTGCTCAATTCTGTCATCGCAGTGTGTCGTCGACCGACCGAAAGCTAGCAAAGATGGCGGCCCCCCTTTCCGAACAAACGAACTGACTCGCTCAGCGCTTTGGACGAAAATGGTCTCTGAGAATCGATCACCGTATATTGCGCGGATTCTACTGAATACAACTGGGGAGAAAAGAGAATTACAGCATACTCTGACTAAATAAAGTGATCGGTTTACAGGGGAAATCCTGCTGCATCAAGGAACCATCAGTTTGGTAATGGTGAGAAGTGTGGGGTACAAAAATTGTAGAGGGAGATTAAGGCTTGACTATAGCAAGTAGATTAAAGTGGATACAGGCTGCAGTAGTTATGCAGAGATGAAGAGGCTGGTACAGGACAGACCAGTCTAAGGAGCTGCTCCAAACCAGTCTTACACAGACTGAAAACCACAAGAACAATAAGCCGTACTTAAAGAGGAGGGCAAAGAGAAGGCTATATACTGACAACCACAAGAAGGAATGTACACTTTGCAACACAATTAAAGGATGATTTTTACGAAACACCGTAATCTTTTACCAGTGCCATGCATTAAGTTTGAAAAGGTGCCTACAACCTTCATTTGTAGTCTTGCAAGAGTGTGGCCCCCTGCGACGTCACCTTTGGCCTCGGAGACGCTTAAAACACACTACTGGCCATTAAAATTGCTACACCAAGAAGAATGCAGATGATTTCATTGGACAAATATATTATACTAGAACTGACATATGATTACATTTTCACGCAACTTGGGTGCATAGATCCTGAAAAATCAGTACCCAGAAAAACCACCTCTGGCCACAATAACGGCCTCGATACGCCTGAGCATTGAGTCAAACATAGCTTGGATGGCGTGTACAGGTACGGCTGCCCATGCAGCTTCAACACGATATCACAATTCATCACGTGTAGTGACTGGCGTATTGTGACGAGCCAGTTGCTCGGCCACTATTGACCAGACGTTTTCAGTTGGTGAGAGATCTGGAGAATGTGCTGGCCGGGGCAGCAGTTGAACATTTTCTGTATCCAGAAAGGCCCGTACAGGACCTCCAACATGCGGTCGTGCATTTTCCTGCTGAAATGTAGGATTTCGCAGGGATCGAGTGAAGGGTAGAGCCACGGGTCGTAACACATCTGAAATGTAGCGTCCACTGTTCAAAGTGCCGTCAATGTGAACAAGAGGTGCCCGAGACGTGTAACCAATGGCACCCCATACCCTCACGCCGGGTGATACGCCAGTATGGCGAAGACGAATACACGCTTCAAATGTACGTTCACCGCGATGTCGCCAAACACGGATGCGACCATCATGATGCTGTAAGCAGAACGTAGATTCATTCGAAAAAATGACGTTTTGCCATTCGTGCACCCAGGTTCGTCGTTGAGTACACCATCGCAGGCGCTCCTGTCTGTGATGCAGCGTCAAGGGTAACCGCAGTCATGGTCTCCGAGCTGATAGTCCATGCTACTGCAAACGTCGTCGAATTGTTCGTGCAGATGGTTGTTGTCTTGCAAACGTCCCCATCTGTTGACTCAGGGATCGAGACGTGGCTGCACGATCCGTTACAGCCATGCGGATAAGATGCCTGTCATCTCGACTGCTAGTGATACGAGGCCGTTGGGATTCAGCACGGCGTTCCGTATTACCCTCCTGAACCCACCGATTCCAAATTCTGCTAACAGTCATTGGATCTCGACCAACGCGGGCAGCAGTGTCGCGATACGATAAACCGCAATCACGATAGGCTACAATCCGACCTTTATCAAAGTGGGAAACGTGATGGTACGCATTTCGCCTCCTTACACGAGGCATCACAACAACGTTTCACCAGGCAACGCCGGTCAACTGCTGTTTGTGTATGAGAAATCTGTTGGAAACGTTCATCACCTCAGCACGTTGTAGGTGTCACCACCGGCGCCAGCCTTGAGTGAATGCCTGTCAGTTAAATTTCGCGTCTGTAGCACATCATCTTCGTGGTGTAGCAATTTTAATGGCCAGTAGTGTAGTTGATGTCGACATATGCGAAAAAAAAGGCCAGAGTTCAGAATCTCCTGTTAGGCGTAACGTGGGAAAATGATGTCACATTGGCACCAAGCTTCACCACAATTCTGCGCAACGCCACCGTGGACGTGTCATACGATACGAAGGTCGCCGAACCCTCCATAGCATTTCAGTCCTTCCTCTGACGCTAGTGAGCTTGAGGTTGGAACAGCGAAGCCCATTGCTGAAATCACGTTGTTTTCTTACAGGTAGCCGAGGAAAACATTTCAGACACACCATTGATTGGTATCGACACGAAAAGACCTCAGGGGTGGCATAAAGGCCGCCAATGAAACCACTCTTCCCTTGAGGCACTGATTCCCACACACTTCGCCCTCGAAAACGACAGTTCGTTTTGTGATGAGCAACAGGACGATGTTCTTGACCACCTTTGAGACTGCTGACACCCGTTCTTTACGGACGCCGTGTGTCTGCAACTCCAATGAACGTGACCACACCCCTTTGGAGTGTAGCGCGGCCGCAATTTTTGCTCTGATGTTCAGGATGGAACTACCTGGGGCCGTTCAGACACATTCGACGAAATTTGAACATAATTTGCAGTGATAAAGGTTGTTTATGCTTTTACAGCCCTCCTGTTTGGCACCAACCTGTGGTATGATCACGAGGAGGTGCAACATTGACACAAGTGTTGCAGCACGTATTTTTGACCTATTTTATATCAGTATTGATATTTCTAAGTCAGTTTGTAGTATTGCTTATGTATAATGTTGTATCTACCATGAAAATTCTTTGACTATGTATACATGTTTCAGTTATGTGAAACTTTTGAACGATGGTGTTGTTTAAATTATGCTTGTGAATTTAAATAAGTACTGAAGTAATTGACGAAATAAATATTGGGTGAACAGCCTAGTGTGAGTGTGCAAAGGACACAATATTTCGGCAATCGACCTTGTTGCCATCATCAGATGTGCTGATTGAGTACATGAGGACACCTGATGATGGCAACAAGGTCGATCTCCGAAATATTGTGTCCTTTGTACACTCACATCAGGCTGTTCGCCCGAGATTTATTTCGTCACGAAATACGCCTGGCGAAATTGAAGAACTACTGAAATAATTGTTGTATAATGTACTGTAAGTGACTTGGTCCAAAGTTAGGGAACGTAGGGTTGAATGCAAAAGATGTGGACAAGCCCCGCAGCTACGGAAGTAGCCTTCCGGAGTGGAAAAGGTGTGGTTGGCCCGCAAGTGGCAACTCGTCCTTTGTGACGAGTAAGGAGTCTGGGCTGAGCACTGCATGGTTAACACCTCGCTAGCAGTAGAGGATTATTGTGGCTCATGTTCATGGAATTCTGAAGCCAGAAGAGCTTAAAGGCAGTATTTATGGGTTTCGAATGCTGCATTTGGTGATACCATTATCATAGCATGGTTTTTGGCCCTATAAATATAATTCCGACGCCAAGAAGATATGTAAGAGGGCGAGGCCAGCAGTTTTGCTATGACTGCATCGCCGCCAGGTTAACAGCCACCGAAACTTACGCCGCCAGTACCTCCAGCCTTCCACTAAATTGTTTATATTTGGCGCTCTGTAAATGAACCAGGTATTTGTGAAACTTAGTTGATTTTATAATAATAATTGTAGTGTTTCTAAAAACTCTTATCTTACACCCGTGATTACCCCGAATCACAAATCTGGATAGAAATCCTGTCGTAGTGAATTTAATTCTGAATATCCTAATTTATTATGAGAAACTGGTTGAAATTGAATTTAATATTATGTTGTCGTTTGCTCAACCATTTTGAATAGGTCAAAAGACCGCTTATCAAAGTACATTTGTTATTTAAAGAGTTATAGTATGTTGTGCTTTACTTAATTAATAATTAATGATAAGAATACTTACCATTTGTCATCCAAACTGGTGTAGTTTTGTTAATGAGCATGGTTCTTCAAACGATGAAAGGTTAAGGGCCCTTATGTACTAGAATAGGTTGTTAATGAAGGAATGCAAAGACTCTTTCAGAGCCAGTGTAGTTTGATTTGCATTTTGGTTAGTTGCGTCAAACTGAGTTTAAGAAATAACTTCACTAACTTATCTAATCTAATGCAAGTTGGTTAATGCACAGGCATGGAACCCTGTACTAAGCAGTGAAGTTATCGATTATGTACTTTAGCAGACCCCCTGATTTAAATTCAGAATCATTTCAAGCTTTTCCCTGTTCAGTAGCGCTACTAGTTTCATGTGTGTCGGTGATTAGTTTTATAAATAGTTACACCTAGTGCATTTAAGGTACGTGTTGTTGGGAGGCATATGTTACTGTTTACTATCTCATTGGCCATATGTTTGTTAGTAGCACATTTACCTGCAAGGTTAGGTTACTGTGTTGTAATATGAACAGATATAAGGAAAGAGTTTAGTGTGTGTATCAAGGAAAGTTACGTTAGCCTTAGCACCTCCTTCTGCTTTATTATTTTGCTTGACACAAGAATGCCTAATTAGGGTGGCGACTGGTTTTAATATGTAATGTTACAAACTCACTGTTGTGCTGGGAGAAAGCATCTTACCGCCCCACCGTTTACTGTTGGTTATACTTTGCTGATGTGTTTCGGAAACGAATCCCAGTTTGATTGTTCTGATTCCATTAGGTTATCTAACAGTGACAACTTCTCGAAAATTCCTCGCAGAGCTACAACGTTAGCATCGATTGCCGTTTAAGGCTACCGGTGGTACGGTTACAGAGTGAATAAAACGGCAAAGATCCCAGCTTGACAACACCCTGAGTGACACCTACCTGTCTTTATTGAGCAACTTAAAAATGTACCTGTACAAAGATAACCCGTGACGAGAGTCCTAGGCAGGCTACGCTGCTGGTCTTGGGCCTGCTAGTATCCATACGGAATCGGAGGGGTATCAAAGGGGTTGTATGTCTGTAACTTTGTCACCGATTGTCTCTGCATAGGTACATTTTTAAAGTGCTGAACAAAGGCGAATGGGTGACGCCGGGGATGTTGCCGAACTCTGAAGTCTTAGAGGGAACATTTGCTGTTTTATTCATGCATTTGTCAATGCTGCACCCATCTGTGAGCACGACATACGAGACCGCGAAGTGGGAGGGCTGAAAACGCATAAACACACTTTGCTGCTTTCGACCGAGTTCAAATATCGTCAAATGGTTTTGACTGGTCCATAGTGGTCCCAGAATGTAGACAAGAGCAATAACTGCAGTCGCACTGCGCTTCAAAGGGATGTGGTCACGTTCAATGCCGTTAGAGAAGGACTGAATCGTCAGCAGTGTGAAAGATTGTTGAGAACGTGACCCTGTTGCTCAACACACTGCGAACTGTAGTTTCCGACCGCGAAATGTGTGATAATCAACGCCTCAGGGGAAGGGGTGGTTTCATTGACACCTTTTATGCCACTCGGTAAAAGTTTTCAGCACCTGTTCTGAGAGGTAAATGGAAATGAGCGTTTGGCGTCATTGGCCGGGAGGCCCCTTGGTATTACATTCGACGTCACATTGGACGACCTTCGCGCCGGATGGGGATGAAATGATGATGAAGACATCACAACACCCAGTCCCTGAGCGGAGAAAATCCCCGACCCAGCCGGGAATCGAAGCCGGGCCCGTAGGATGGCAATCCGTCGCGCTGACCACTCGGCTGTTGGGGCGGACTGTTCTGAGAGGTGATGTGTCTAAAACGTTTCCGTCGAACACCCATTACAGCTTGTCAACAAACCACACGCATGTATTATCTGAGTCTTCACGAATCGAGTGTTATCGATTTTCTGCCTAGCCTTTGCTCGCCTCCAAGGACGAGTTTGCTACTACTGCACTTACGACCAACCTGCAGGTAGTCAGATAGCAAAGCAACTGAAGTGTTCACAAAAGGATGGGATGTAGCAAAATACCGCCTCTGGGCGTCGTACTGTGCTTGACAGTCCTTTCCATAGTGTCTGGTCGAGTATCCTCTGGAAGTAACTACACCATCAGATCAAAAGTATGTGACTCCCATACGTAATGGGAAATCGATCGCTAAATGTCACTAGAGGTCGACCTGCCAGTATAAGAGGAAGCGGTGAGTATTTGTGTTGTAAGCAGAGAAACAGTGACAGCTAAGTTTGTTGGTCAGGAGATGTCAGCGACTTACAAAATGGACTAGTCATTCGATGTCACCTGACTAAAACATCCGTCAGGGACATTTCAAACCTTCTAAAGCTGCCCAAGACGACTGCTGGTGCTGTGATTGTGAAGTGGAAACGTGAAGGAACAACCACACCTAAACCAAGGCCAGGTAGACCTCATGTGTTGACGGACAGGAACCGTAGAGCGTTGAGGATGGTGGTCATAAAAAATCGCATGAAATCAGCGGAAGGAATCACTCGAGAGTTTCAAAGTGCTATCAGCAGTCCGGTTAGCACAATAACTGTGCGCAGTGCGTTAAAAGGGGGGAGAGGCTACAGTGGTCGAGCAGCTCCTCATAAGCCTCACATTTCTGCAGTGTGTGCTAAGCGGCGCTTATGCCGATGTGAAGAGTGACGCCACTGGACAGCGGATAGCTGGAAAGTAGAGATTTGGCGTGATGACTCATGCTATTCTGTGTATTGTGCCAATCCGATGGAAGAGCATGCGTTTGGCGAATGAATGGAAAATGTTACCTGCCACCACGTGTGATGCCAATAGTGAAGTGCAAAGGGGGGATCTTACCGTTCAGCTGTGTTTTCAGCGCTTGGTGTGTGGTCCCCTTAGTACGGTTAAGAAAATGCTAGATGTGGAAGGACATGAACACATTTTACAGGTTTGTGTAATGCATACAGTGGAGGAACAGTTCGGAGAGGTTGATTGTGCAGGCATGACAATGCACGCTGTCATGAAGCAGCTCTGTGAGGCTGAGGTCTGCAGATAATAACATTCCCGAAATGCACTGTCCTGCCCATAGTCTCGACATGAACCCAGTAGTTAGAATGTAGACTTAGACCCCAGCGACCTACACCACTTACTTCTCTGGTTTCGGCTATTGAGGAAAAAATGGGCTGTCCTTCCATCACAAAGATTCAGACAGCTGAATAAAAGCGCCCCTGTCAGAGTTCAAGTCGTCATAAAGGTGAAGAGATACTTCGATTAGACGGAGTATTTTTCGTGCGATATGAACACGGTGTTTAGCAGATATATACAGGATGAACTCCAACCACATTGGAAAAAAAGTCGTAGATTGTCAGTACCACGATTGTTTTTTAATTGTTCGTTGTACGTTAACAATGACACGCAGCAGTATGGAAATGCTGCTTTGATCTCGCAGCGACAGCTACCACGAACTGCAAAACAATGGCAACTACCTGATCGTAAGGGTTGTTGCATTATTCTATGGTTTGTGTAGTTCGTTTTGGTGATTGTATACTATAGGCTTATTCACTGTGGTGAAGGTACTTACTCAGAAACAAAGGTAACGGCGGTAACAAAGTAAATAAGTCATAATTTCGTTACTATTCTGTATGGAGCCACCAAGAGACCACGTCTCCTTAACACCAAAATACACAAATGTCCTTGAACAGCTCCTGCAATTTGGCCGGTGGAGTTCGCATTTGGGCTGTATTACGAACTATGGACGAAACAGAGACATCTTATCTACTAGGAACAAAATAATTCTTACTTTAGGGTGATCTAACTTTCTAATTTCCAAAGCCTAGGCTCATGTTCACATGGAGATCATTCTGACCTCATCGACTTGACAAATGGCAAACGTGTTATGAGGGTTTTCAATGAAGTAACTGAACTAACGAAAATCGCTTTATGTAGCTGTTAGTGAAAGGATAAATGAAGGAGTAAAGTGTGGAAAATTCTGTCTATTTCAACTGTTTTTACAATTCAGAAATTTACAAATGAACCAGCGCAGAACGATATTGGTTATATATAAGGTACTTCGCTTTTGAAGATTTATTGCTACAGTGTTGCTATTGTATTGTAAAAAATAATTTTATTGAATATTCGTGACGCAAAGAATGAAAAAGAATTCATACTACTATTACATCCACTCCGTATCTGAACCCTTGGGAGTGAAATAATTGACCTTACTTAGTTTACTTTATCCCTGAGAGCTTTCTGGAGTAAGGAAAAAGAGATATTCTATAGACATACTGTAATTTATCAATCTAGCCTTTAATCTTTGAGGTCTCTGAGAAAGGTCTATCTTCATTTTGATGAAGAACAAGGTACATATTGAAATGTGAATCCCATGTTAAAACAGCAAGGTTGTAGGAAAATCGAAGTCACCAAGATGAATCTTCCACTGTGTGGTGGAATCAGTTTCTTAGCTTTCCCAGGGCGTTTTCCAATAAGGATTTAGGAGCTGGTCTTCAGATTTAGAACTTTGTCTGGTCACTGGTAAACTTTTTCTTGAGTTTGTTGTGGAAAACTACGCAACCGGCGTATCTGGAAGGAACGATATTACAGAGATGATCCGGCGCGATCCTCTGGTTTATCTGGCTGTAATGGATTTCTCTCAGAAATGAAATTGCCAACGGGAGAGGACGCCGGTGATAAATTAAAACAGTTTCTACTGCAGCACCGCTTCAGGGACGCTTCTGAAGCAATAGGCAGTCAGCATGCCACAATTTGACGGCTCCACCACAAAATACATGTCAGGTTCATGTGAACACGTTTAGCCGTGGTGGCCATAGACATTCAAATTCCTGTCTGTTTTGGTTTTGAAAACAAAGCGAAAAAGTTTTGATTGTCTCTTTACTTATTATTTACATTTCACAATAGGGGACATGCTAGCACTGACCAGGTAGAGGGTGGCAATTATTGAACTATATGA
Organism: Schistocerca serialis cubense; assembly: GCF_023864345.2. NCBI lineage: Eukaryota > Metazoa > Arthropoda > Insecta > Orthoptera > Acrididae > Schistocerca > Schistocerca serialis. The sequence goes on from NC_064641.1 coordinate 732,736,754, forward strand.
AAAAAACGTAAATTAGTTACAAACTACGGCTTGCACGCACTTTATTCAAATGTAATCGTCACTAAAGGTACATTTTCAATGTGCCTGCCATCACTGGCGATGATGTGGTGCAGACAAATCCGCATGACCCACTGAAGTGTCGGAATATCGATGCTGTCAGTCCCTCAAATGCGCCAAATTTGCTAACTGACGAATCCATCCAAATGAAAGAGGGCTGAGCCACACCATGCGCATACTAATTCCCATCGTGCCCCACGGTCAACCGTGCAGTTTGAACGTTCTAATGCTAACCATTCAGAAATTATGACGATTTTATTTCATACAGTTCAGTAATTGTCACCCTATAGCTGCTATTCACTGTTGGGGTTACAGAAATAAAAATAATATAAAAATAAAATTTTAGTAAAACAAGACAGTGGTGATATCGTGGGGTAATGATTGTGATGTGAGTTGTTCTGCTCTGAAGGCACAGTGATGATGAGCCTCCTTGTAACTATAGGTATTGAATTTGGATGAGTATGGTGTTGGACAACACGCATATGAAACTATATTTGAGTATGAAAATATATTTGAGATGTACATCAGTGAAGGAAATCATAGTTGTGATGAGGGAACTGAAGATGAGTAGAATTTCAGTTAGGAAAGAAGAATGAGAAGCTATCTTTCATTTAGGATGAGACAGATGAGGCAAGTTACAGTTAATAGGATGGGTAGATTTCAGGGATGATCTCATAGCGGAATGTTATTAGTTAGTCTAGTGAAAGAAAATGGACAAAGGTGTTACAGATGTTTGAGGAGGTTTGTATCTTTAGGGTGAGGGAGGCAGGATCTTAAACGAGAGGTAAAACTCAAGAAGAGAGGGGGTCCACAGTACATTTATGTACGTGAGAATGGGTGGAATAGGGTCTCGTATGTATGGACGATGGTCGAGGTATTTGGCCAGCTAGTAATTTAACTCTACTGTGGGATTTCCTTTGGAAGACCAGTAGATGGGAATTTCAGATGAGTGTCTGGTCATGTGTAGATTCTACGTATCAGAGTATTCTTCAAATTGATTGGATGGTTGTGGATTATTAGGTAGAAGTCACAGGCAAGTATGGCATGAACTGTTTTCAGATATAATTATAACCTCAGTTATTGATAGATTGATAGACAGTGGCCCTAGATGAAAAATGGAGGTGAAGCTGTTGAGGTCGACTGGAGGGGATGATAAGATAAATGAAAGGTTGGATGGACTGTACATAAGGCGTTATCATTAGGGTAATAGAGAAGGCACAGTGGAGGAGGATGTTCTGGAATGTCAGATGTGTGTTGGAGATAAAGTCCTTGGGACACACCTGTATTTGGACAGAAAATTTTTGAGTGGCTGTTGTTCAATGTTAAATAGCATGTACAGTCAAACAGGTAGGAGCTATTTGGCGAATATAAATGACCAGAAGCGGATAACAATGAACTCTGAACAAGAGCCTAGATTTCCCTATAAGGTTGTAGACATTAGCTCAGCAATAATGACATATATGTACTTAGAAAGATTTGTATTCGAATGTAGGTTTTGTCACCATTATCTAAATTAGTAGATATGAAATGAGGACTCTGGCTTACTTCTCACAAACTTTCGAATTTCTTCATTTATTGAAAAGGCGAAGTTTAAGTAATTCAAGAGACTTTTCAGAGTCTTAAAGATTCCACTGTCTGCCCAAGGAAAGATTACACTGAGTAATATTGCAAATCCTACAGGGATTCTGAGTAACTTTAGAATTTCCTCATTTTTTAAAGAAGTACCTTCAGAATTTTTAAACCATATTCACAATTTCTTTCAAAATCTTTCTGAAATGAGCCCTGATACAATCAGAAATACCAAGATTAAAGATTATCCTAATATAATAATGTACAAAATTTATTCAGATGGACTTCCCACCCCAATTTACTTTCAGCTACCTCAATTTCAGTCACTTTTGAATTCTTCAGTCTCAGACGCACATTTTTAAATAAGTTACATGTGATGAACACTCTGGATCATCTACAGATATAAAAAAGGTAAAACTAAATACGTAATTTCTATTATTTTACAAGTAGCAAAGGACTGTACATAAATGTAGATTTACCTGTGTCGTTGTCGCTGTATCAGCAACTTGTTTTGTCTGTATCAAAACCTCATATCAGAGCACTGCATTTTGCAACTGCGATCAATGTTTTAAATTGGTATCTGATGAAGGTACAGAAGTGGGAAGGGGAAGAAGGGGAGGGGAAAAATAGAATGAGGGAGATTAGAAGAGTGGAAAGGATGCAGGGGGAAGGGAGTGGTGAGGATGTCATGAGTTTAACAAGGGTGGATCTTAAGGAAAATTATTAAAAGTATAATTATGTACCATGAAACGCCACCAAACAGAAGCAATTGCAATTAACCTTACCTGTCACACACTGTTCTCTGTAACTTAAGATTCTGCACATAATTTCACTTTTATAATTTATTGTTTTATCCTTTTCATAGTTCTATACTTTCAATATTTTATATATTTAATGTTTAATGACACTTGATTCAATTCTTAGTATTCGAGATAACGCCAGTTTTATAATTTTGCTTTTCTTATGTCTTTTGCTATCTGTAGATTCAATATTCCGTATTTTTAATCTTTTAATGAGAGTTTTTATACAGCTTCACTTTTTAGAATTTAAAATTGAGACTTTTATGGTTTTGTGCTTTCAGTGTTTCACACTTTTAATATTTTAAGGCACTAATTCACTTTTAGTCTTTTATTCGCAGGTTTATGATTTACTATTTTATGACATTTACAGCTTTACAAATCCATTGGTCTACACTTTTAATATTTTAACGAATTATTTTACTAAAACCTGAGATTGTCAGGAATGGAGGAAGTGGTCATTATGTAATTTATTAGAATTACAAAATAAATTTTTGTACAAGACGCTTTTAACTACATTTCATATTTACAACTGAAATAAGACGCCTTGCTTTTTTGATTGTTAGTAAAATCCATCTTCCGATTATGCAAATGGAAAAGGCGAGTTGAATGTGGACTAGAAGTACCAGTAGTAATCGTCATGCTGTGACATGCATTCGCGTACAAAACGTCACTTTATCAAACCAGCGTGTTGTGCCTTTCTCAGTTTTTGTGTCAATGCATGAATGTCTTTTTCCAGTGAACTTGCGTTTCATACAGCTGGAAATTAATGATTTATATGATTTTTACTAGTGCAGCTGGTTTGTTCACTTTGTGTCTCTTAAGAATATGGAAGCCAACCTAGTTGAAGATCAGTTTGAGTTCAGAAGAAATGCAACATTAATCTTGCATTTTATCTTAGACCAAAGGCTAGGAGACGCTATTGGTAGCTGCTTGGTTGGTCTGGGATGCCAGTTGGTCAACAGTTGCATATCTTTTCATCTGTGTACATCTTCGCAGCAGTCATTCACACCCGTCATCTATGGCCCGTGGCGCATCTCAGTAGCCTTGGCGCCAGTTTTCAATAGCGCCATTTTGCCATGCATTGCTTACTTTATCTATGGCGTACGAAAACAGTTTACAGACTTAGCCATTTTGGAAATGCTTCCACCTTTGGCATGAAAGCCAATGATCATGCTGTTTTGAACACCACATACATCACCCCATTTCTGCATTATGGCAACGACTGCACTGCTTCTAGTGTCCCCCGACACCCTTTATATACCCTCCACTGCTATTTCTGCTACCTGCAGTCTGTGAGTGGTTACTGTACAATGACGTCGAACACAGGCATGGTCATAATAATGTTATGGGTTCGTGTGTGTCAGGTGATGCTGAGGGGATTAGATTATGAACAGACCCTCTAGAATTGGCAGATGAGTTACACTACTTGGAGAAGAAAATAACTGACAGACGAAGCAAAGAGAATATAAATTGTGGAATGGCAGTAGCAGGGAAAACAGTTTTGAAGAAGGAAAATGTAGCTATATCGAATATGTACTGATGAACTAATATTGTAACCATATGCTTAATAGCGTGTTGATCCACATCGGGGAAACAATACAGAAGCAATTTTGCGTAGCATGAATTCAACAAGTCCTTGCTAGGTCTTTGTATGTATGCAACACCAAATGTCTATGTGCAGATCAATGCAGTTTCCATAAATTATGGACTGATGGTTTGTCGGGGTCGGACCTGGCACCTGATAGTGACCTACATGTGTGCTATCAGGTTCAGATAAGGCTAATTTGTTGGTCAGGACTTCAACACGAATTCACTATGATGCTCCTCAAATCACTGCAAAAGGGTTCTGGTCTTGTGTTTCATGGGCAGTTATCCTGCTGGAAGATTTACTAGCTGCCGGGAAAAACGTCAAGCATGAAGGGACACAGGAGATCCACAATAATGTTCAAGTAGTCCACAGTTGTCGGGGTGCCTTCGATCACTACACGGGACCCACGGAATCCTAGGTTCATGTCGTCCATAGTATAATATTGGCCCTGTCGCCATGCATCCTCGGTGCAGTACTTGCTTCGAGCAGCTGTTTACCCGGATGATGGCATATCCGATCGTGACCATAGACCTGGTGAAGCAAGAAACGCGATTCATCTGACCAGAGCACATATTTCCGTTGATCCATGGTCCAATCTCGGGTATCCTGTGGCCACTGCAATCATAACTGGCAAAGTCGTTGAATCAATCTGAGAAAATGTAGGGATCAACAATATGCACTGCACAGTTTGCTGCAATCCACTTGTGGCTGCACCAGCATTGTACTCTGTCATCAGGTCTGCCGTAGACCGCTGTGCTTTACACAGTGCACAAGTCTCCAACCTCCACGATCTGTCACGGGGCCTGAAAATCCAACACTTCGTCGCCTAGTAGCGGTTCCACAGTCCTTAACCACTTTCCATAGTGCTTATGGCTGTAGAATACGAACACCCGCCAAGTTTCGCCGTTTCCGAGATGCTGGTTGCCAGCACCGAGCCATAACAAACTCCTCTTTACCAAAGGCGCTTACATCTGTGGATTTCCTATTTGCGGGCCGTATGTCGCAAGAATGCTCCCCCAATCGTGTCTGTCCCACTCATATACCTTCCTTACCACGTCACGTAGCTGCAACGGCACCAAGGGGCATTCAGTCTCGCGTTGGTTAGTGGTCGTGATCTTTTGACTTGTCGGTTACATTTGGATTTCTGATAGTATCTTTTTTTGGAATGTAGCCATATATGGAATTGAAACGTGGACGATAAATAATACAAACAAAAAGATAAAGGAAGATGAAATGTGAAGCTACAGAAGCATGCTGAAAATTAGATAGGTAGATCGAATAACGGACTGAAATGAGTTGGAGGGAAAACAGCTTAAATGGCATAACATGACTAAAAGAATTGGTGGTTTGATGTGACATATCCTGAGGCATCATGGAATGATTAATTTGGTAATTAAAGGGAGAACCGTGATGCAAAAAGTTTTTAGAGAAAAACCACAGCTTGATTACACTAACCAAGTCCAAATGAATGTAAATTACAGTACAGTTTGGTCCGTATGTGTGGAACACACTTTTAAAACAAAAGCAGGTGCATAAACAGAAATTTGAAGTCAAGTAGTATGAGACGAGAGAAGGTAGGAAACCTGTGAATCTGTGATGCCAACATGGCGACCATTTTGATAGCCACCATCTTGGATGTTACTCGTAAATTTCAAATGGAAAGGGTATCGTGTGACACATTCAGGTGATTGAGAATTACATGAACAAAACGACAGCATCCTTAAATTAAACACAGCTTTATTCATTTTTGATCAATGATCAATGTTTCTTTCCTACAGGTGACATGAAACCTGGTGGCTTTATCACAAGCAGAACGCATTAAGACCGTTCTGGATATGAGGAGTATTATCGTAGACGTTTTCAATCAATGCCATCCAGACACACCACTCATCAGACACAGTGCGGTGATGCAATTTCTTGCGAAACTCCATGGCTCTTTTGCAGACAAACTAACTGCTGGATGATCGAAAAAGGCTATGAATGAAGAAACATCAATGCTGTTCTGGCATAATTCAGTAAACCATGTTAGTCCAGAGTGCCTCCAGAGCAACTAACAAGGAACTGGTGTCCACTGTACATTAATATGGAGAATTTTGGCCACTCATAAACGGCACTTTCACAAAATGCGAATGTTGTATCTCACCGAGGACGATCCAGATCGTCCGGTTTAGTTTGTAGAATGGGTAACACGCAAACTAGACGCAACTCGCCATTACCCGTATGACTTATTGTTAGCATAATAAACTAATTTCTCTGAGAACGGAGAGGCAAATAAACAGAATCACTGAGACCAGTCAGACGTTAACCCTCCCTGGATGAATACATAGACGGTAGTTGGCGCGTCGAAATTCATAGTTTCCTGGTGATGAATAGGTCGTAGAGGTCTTGTGGAGGACTTGCTACATTGATCGAATTTAAATCAATGTGGCGACATGCGAAGGTAGTTCTGTATGTGGTGAGCATCAGAAACCTTGGATATATCAGGGAGCGGATTGTTGATGTTTGTGTATGCATTTCGGTACATGTGTTAGTTAAAGTCTATGAGGAATGGGTGAAGGAAATAGTAATAACCTTGAAATGTGCTGGACAACACGCCAAGCACACCCCGTAACCTTTTTTGAGTAATCGCCAGCATTTACCTTGACTATGCAAAATGGGGCATAAATCCAGAATGAATAAAGTTGTACTCCAATAAAAGACACTATTGTTTCTATTGTGTAATTCTTTATTTTTTCTGACATGTCACGTAAGTTACACCGAAGATGGTGGTTTCCAAAATGCACACCATACTGATAAGAGAGCCTAACAGGTTCTCCACCTCTCCCACTTCAAGATACTTAACTTAAAATATTTATTTTTCCATCTTTTTTGTTTTGGAGGAGTGGTTCCACATCTATGGATACCCTGCAGTTATGCACAGATGAAGAGGCTTGCAATTGGTAAACTTGTGAGGAGATCTTCACTTAGACCAGCCTTTGGGGCGATTACTGCAACAATAACGATTAGGTCTCTTCCCTCGATCTTTACAACATCCTTTCTGGTCTTGATTTACATAGTTTAAGCACAGTTGAGCTGCTGTACCGTACTCTGGCTGGTAATTGTTATTGTTCATCTAAATTTAAACAAGGGAAATCTTCCAAAAAATCTTAGTCATGACTGAAAGACTGAACTAAATTTAATCTCTTTCATGACACTGACCCAGAGAAAAAATTAAAATTTTGTATGTTTATGTTTGTATGTATGCTGGACAAAGGTGTCTATTCCAACAGCACAAGAGTAAGTCACACTCAATACGTTGCTCCAAGAGTGGTTTCTCTGTTACCAGATTTCTTTCTTTCCACATACATAATTATGTGTTCTTTGGAATATGTGGGTATTGTGACTTAACAACAGGTTTTTCTACAATTAATAGTGAAGAGTGCTACGTGGAGTCTTATGTATTTGTGTTGTTGGTGGAAGAAGACAGAGAGTACACTAGCAAACTAAACGTCCCTATTCGATGGATGAATCACTATCAACCGAATCACATGCCCTCACTCCATGGGACATTGGGAACTGAATGTGGAACGGTTGAGAGGTGTGAAATGTAGCATAGGATACTTATGCGCGGTCTGATTATAAGAAATTCTAGGTCACCAACACTCCCTACAAATCTGATTCTTGAATTAAGCATACAGGACAAAAAGTTAGTAAGCCCTTCAGGTGACATCACGATAATAATGCGTATAACCAGCTGTGTTCTTGGTAATGGCCTCAGTTTGGCAAGGCAGAGGATCTACAAATTTCTTCAAATATTTAATATTTACTTAAACCCACGCGTTTATTTGGATCTCGCAGAGCTGCTAAATTGTGTGGATGTTGATTGCTATAGCCTCAGACATTTTCCAGGGGATTTAGATCAAGTGATTTAGCAGGCGAATTGAGGTATGATAAGATGCATGGGTGTTCATCAAACCAACCACTTGGGCACCAAGAATTTTCCAATGAATAACCCGATCCATGTTAATGGTAACCTGAATGGGCGGGCCCAAACCATGAACATAAATAAATAAAAACCAAAAATAACAGAACCGTCTCTGGACTGAACTTCACCCTCCACACACTGTGAGTCAAACGTTTAATAGCGCCGTCTGTGCACTCGACGCACAACTTCTGTTTGTGTGTGTGAAATCGATTGGAAACTTTCCTCATGTCAGGACGTTGCAGGTGTCGCCAGCGGCGCCAGCCTGATGTGAATGCTCTGAAAAGCTAATCATTTGCATATCACAGCATCTTCTTCCTGTCGGTTAAATTTCGCGTCTGTAGCACGTCATCCTCGTGGTGTAGCAATTTTAATGGCTAGTAATGTATTTAAGTGAGTAACATTGCAAGATCACAGATTAATATAAGAGCGATAAAAGCCATTGCAAAGTGAAATGCTGGTACATTAATGACCGGTGAAACCGCCAGAATGTTGAATGCAAGCATGCAAATGGTTCAAATGGCTCTGAGCACTATGGGACTCAACTGCTGTGGTCATTAGTCCCCTAGAACTTAGAACTACTTAAACCTAACTAACCTAAGGACATCACTAACATCCATGCCCGAGGCAGGATTCGAACCTGCAACTGTAGCGGTCGTGCGGTTCCAGACTGCAGCGCCTTTAACCGCACGGCCACTTCGGCCGGCTGCAAGCATGCAGATGTGCATGAATTGTGTTGTACAAGAGCCGGATGTCAGTTTGTGGGTTGGAGTTCCATGACTATTGCACTTGGTAGGTCAATACTGCGGCGGTAAATACTGGATGACTCTGGAGTTGTCCGACGATGTCCCACATATGCTCGACTGGAGACGGATCTGGTGATTGAGCAGACCAAGTCAACACGTCCCGACCTTGTACAGCATGTTGGTTTACAACAGGGGTATGCGGGCGAACGTTGGTAAACACCTTCTGGAATGCTGTTCATGAATGGCAACACAGCAGGTCGAACCACCAGACTGACGTGCAAATAAAATCTCATTCCACATCTTAACTCCAGGTGTAGGTCCAATGTGTCTAGCATGCAGATAGCTGGTTGCAGAGCTTCAACTGCCGTCCTATCCAACACATGGCCATCACTGGCACCGAGGCAGAACCAGCTTCATTAGAAAACACAACAGACCTCCAAAAAAATGGGTCTAAGCAATATGGGACTTAACATCAGAGGTCATCAGTCCCCTAGACTTAGAACTACTTAAACCTAACCTAAGGACATCACACACATCCATGCCCGAGGCAGGACTCGAACCTGCGACCGTAGCAGCCGCGCGCTTCTTGACTGAAGCGCCTAGAGCCGCTCGGCCACATCGGACGGCTAAACAAACCTCCACCCTGTCCTATAATGAGCTTTGGCTTGACACCATTGAAGTTGCAAATGGCAGTTGCTTGCTATCAGTGGAATGCACGCTATAGGGAGTCTGGCTCGGAAGTGTCCTTGAAATTAACGAGTTGTTCATCCAACCTTCGTTTAAGTCGCACAACTCCTTCTTGGTGATGTGATTTTTTTGAATCAGTGTATTTTGCTCCTTAAAATAAAAATCGAACTGTCAACCTCCGCTCTAGCTTTATGCTAACAACTTCGGCTACTCTGGTTTAATGACAGGTATGAAGCCTCAAATTCATCTCATTATGCCTGATGGAACATCTCTTACAGATGGTGCGACTACATTGCAAAGCCTGCCCGCTCGTGACAACGTCACTCCAGTCAATCCGACATCCTCGACAACGGCTGGGTCGCGGATACTGGGAGGCAGCAACGCACTCGAGGGCGCTTTCCCCTACCAGGTGAGTGGCCTCGGCATCCTTTCCGTCTTCGACGCTCTAGATCCGGGGCAACTTGGCCTATGCGTAAATGCAGCCCTGCTAAAATAATTTAAAATATACATGCTGCCCGATAAAATCTGTCGTACCAGTATATCTCTTGGGGCGGGGACGGTGGTGGGGGGGGGGGGGGGGGGGGGGGGAGATAGCCAGATCGGCAGATCGGGCGAAGATCAAATCAAGTTTTATTTATTCGGACATTAAGTCAAAAGTTCTTAAAATTACAGTGATATATGTGCAATGAAGTTACATCTGTCTTGAGTCTAACGTGCGAGACTGATCGGGTCTTTCATGTAATTTCATTTATAGACTCATTTATAGATACGTATTCGTAGTTGTTCACTTCAAGACAATTCTTTGTGCTGATCCTTTTTAATAAAATGAAATACCTTTGCTTGTGCCCACTCACTCCTTTCCGCAGGCTGGAAGCAAGTATTCGGTGTACCCTCTTTTCCGTGTACACATTGGAATCTTTGAGTGATTGTGGAATTTCCTACCAAGCATATTAATTTTTTCGTCATTTTGTGCTATGAGTCTCTCGTGTTCCAGAAGTACTTATGATGCCTGTATTCTTCTACTAGCAACATTATATTGTTTTATGACCACTCAATCGCTCAAGTGGCATGCATTCAGTTACAAAAATAGTTCTCGCGCGAAACAGCAGACGAATGCTCTTTGTGCTGCGACTGCCGAAGCGGAGGAAACGCGAAGTTTCTTTGATCGTTCGTTGAAAGACCGTTAAGCAGCGGAACACGAACGAACACTTCCGAATGCGAACCGAACAAGACTGAATGCTGTTGCTCGTGCTCGGGTACTGTTTACTGCATCTCGTTCGTATGTGTTCGCTCCGATGTAAATCATGCTTTACACCAGGGATCCCCAAACTATTTTGGACAAGTGACCCCTTTTCCAAAATGAACTGTTACCTGAGACCCCCATGGCCAAATTACCTACAAATATGTTGTATGTTGTGTTTAACACTTTTTCAGTCACTTTACTTCACTTAATTTAGCTATGTAATAACTTTGTAATCTCATGAAATAAATGAGTACTTATATGAGTTATCGTTCAAGCTCCAACGAATTTCAAAACGCAAATCAACTTTCAACCTAAGTGCAAGCTCGTTAAATAGTAAAATATCAGGAACATGTTTGGACTTGATCGTGAATTCGTTCGTGTTAAATCTCGTAAGCGTCAAATAGAGAGCAAGTCAAAACGCGCCTGAAAGACGTACGGTCGAACTCATTATCTTGCACAAACTTGTCCACACAGACTTGCCGAGTTTTTCATCTTGTACGAACTTGAGACTTTACATTACTACAACAATGCTATTTCCTACAAAAATATTATTTATTCTTAGTACACGTAACACAACATAAACAATACAGTACCTACCTGTCTTGAATGTTTTAAATAAGAACTTGTGTTAATTTAGTAGGGGTCGATGTTTAGACCTCGTCGACCCGCAAAATCAGTTTTCGTTTATGTCGACCCCTGGGAAACCGATATCGACCCCAAGGAGTCGATATCGACCACTTTGGGAATCCCTGCTTTACACGCTCAAGTTATCCATAGACAAGTTCTTACTGTTGGCCGCATCGGAAGGGGATTGTGATAGGCATGGCGTGAAGCAAAGTAGGGGAACATGTAGATCAATCATAAGTGGTGATCAGCAATCAGGCCTGTAATAATCTCTTAATGTTCTGTCAGCTGTAGATAACTCGTTAGTAAATTAATCCGCTACTGCTGGCGTATATTCACAGCTACCTGTTAGGGCGCCAGAATACCTTGGCGTTGCTAAGCCAGTGTGTAACGCCACTTTGGACATCAAGAACTGTAGCACCTATTGCCTGCAAGTTCGTCTGGGCGCTCTCGTTACGCCAAAAGTTTTAAAATCATCTTTCTTGTCCCGTCTTCGCTTTTCGTTGTTCATGTCCGTCTGAATTCCAGAACTACGTATTATGTATTCTCCTGCGAAGTAAGAGCAGGAATCATAGTACTATATATCATTTGGTAAGAGAAAAATGATTTTCGTAGCACAATAACACTCCCTATTTAGTGAATAATAACAGAATAGTTTTTTATGCGAGGATTGAACAATTGATTTTAACAATGTCTTCTGAACTAGAATCGATTATAAACAACAAATTTCACAATAGTTGTGATATTGGCTGGTTTTTATGCGTATTGTTTGTAGCGGTGCATGTGAGTCGACTGGGATTCGGCAGCAGCAAGTGCAAGCTGCCTGCCACACTAGCTAACTCAACTCACGATTAAGTCAATAAGCAATTAGTCCTTGTAGGTCCACAACACAGTGGAATGACACTGGGAATGATAATCGGTCACGCTGCTCAGTGCAAATGCAGATGGAGTTTAATTGCCCAACATACGAGGGTAATCCCATAAGGAAGTCTCCTATTTTTTTTTATAAGTACATAGACCTGTTTATTTCTACAATGGTTTACATCAGTTTACAGCTTCAACATTTAGCTGTTTTTCGATATAATCACCTTTTCTGCCGATGCATTTTTGTAGACGCTGAGGCAGTTTTTGTGTACCTATGTCATACCAGCTCGCCGCCATGCTGTTCAAAAAGTTATGAACCTCTTCTTTCATCTCGTCGCCGGACTACAATTGACGTTGACAGGTACCGTGAGACTGAAAAAACTCAAACGGGCAATACAGAACCGGAGAAGAGGAATGTTTAGCAAGGGAGTACACATTCTCCACGACAACGCTCGCCCATACAACGCTCGGCAAACCGTTGCTCTCCTGCAACAATTTCAGTGGAACATAAACACCCACCCACTCTATGGTCCTGACTTGGCGCCCAGTGACTATCGCCTGTTCCCTAGGTTAAAAGAACATTTGGCCAGAAAGCGATTCAGCTCCGACGACGAGGTGAAAGAAGAGGTTCATAACTTTCTGAACAGGATGGTGGCGAGCTGGTGTGACATGGGCATACAAAAACTACCAAAGTGTCTACAAAAATGCATCGACAGAAATGGTGATTATGTCGAATAGTAGCTAAATGTTCAAGCTGTAAGCTGATGTAAACCATTGTAGAAATAAACAGGTCTATCTACTTATATAATAATAGGAGACCTTACTTTTGGGATTACCCTCGTACAAAAATAAACAAATCGGGGACTGCAACAATTAATTTTCGTGGTAAATGAAAGATGCTCCTCGTGATGGCACCTGTTTTACACCGGAGCACCGTCACAGTTCAGTCATATAGAACTGACTGGCGATATTTATTAAGATTATAGGTCACTTCATCAGACAGTTGTAGGGTAAAAATAATAACGATGTCCTTAAAAATTAATTTATTTGCCTTCAAAATGCTTCTCAGATAAAGGTAAACTACAGCTGAGTTCTCTTTAGCAAGGATAAAAATTAATGGGCGTCGAGTTACGAAAAATAATTTACGTTTGTCAATAGTGTGATAAATTTCGCATTAGTTCTGAAATCACTTTGTAAAATACACTGAAGGAAATAACGCAACCAACCACAAGTTTTCTTGAAATGGCTTTATTACACCATTATTATTTTCGGGCCTGAGCCCCTCGTCAGTTGGTAGCGTTGACTTCTTGCAAGTTTTACATTTGTGTAGCGTCCTACAGAGTGGTCCTGAAAAATGTGTACACTCTTTGATAGTCAATATTAATGGAACAAAGTGACATGCCGGTACATTTCCTGCATGATGGGGGGAAACACATAAATGTGTCCAAAGTTACCCCCATTAGTAGCAAAACAACGTTGATGTCCGCTGAACCGTTGACCGAACTACGGTTGTCAGTGTTGCCAATGTGACAGCCGCACAAGACGCCTCGATGGTTTCTCGTAGATTGTCCAGTATAGCTGGCTTCTGTTGATGAATTTCATTTTTCATGGTACGTATTAAGTCAGAAGATCGTGGTGGATACTCAATATTTCCTCTTCGACCTACCATTGGTCCAGTTAGATTTTCACCCACGTAGGCACTGACATTTCTGTGGTGGTGAGAAGGAGCGCCATCTTGTTGTAGTTAAAATGTTTGATTTCTAAACATCTCTCACATGGCAAGTACAATCGGTGTTTACAGGATATGAAGATACATCTCACCAGTTACAGCAACTTCAAAGGTTTGAATAGCGCCTCGTCAGACCTGCAAAACGTTTATCTTCGCGAAGAATGCCTACAGACCACTCGCAGTACTCTATCCATCCTTCAAACCGAGTCGTCCTCGTTCACAGCAGGCAGCAATCTTGGAAATCTCACGCGCGCCCTGCTTCACAGGTTTTTGAGGTGACCTAGTAAAACGTTGCACTCAGCAGGGCTGGAAGCTGCACTTGTGTTTTTGGTCGGACAGACCTTTCATATTGCACATCCTGAAGAATACCGTCAGCTTCAAATTTATCCCAAATACGACAAGTTGTTGTACAGAATGGTGGCTGAGTTTAGCACACATTACACCACTGCCGTTGTACCTCCATCATATTTTCGTACTTCTAGTACCACCACAATACGGCTTGCTTTTCTCAAACAACAATCGTACTTCATTCATTGCTGCACTGTCATCTGCTGGAAAACGCGCCCCAAGATCTGTTGAGAAAACAATGGACTACGCAAATGTGCAAAATTACAACAATATGTCATTTTGTTCCAAAGATATTAACTATCAAAGAGGTCGACATTTTTCTGGACTCCTCTGTATGTAATCATAAAAACTTTGTTAAATTTTAAGTGGGTATATGTAAAATCTTTTGTAAACTATGTGGGACAAAAGTTTTGTTATATTTAAACACTAAACTCCGTCCGGTACCTACCGACCCGCCGTGTCATCCTCAGCCCACAGGTGTCACTGGATGCGGATATTTGTTATATTTTAGGTCAAAAATGTAAAACTTGCAAGAAGTCAGCACTACCTTCTGAGGATGGGCTCAGGCCCGAAACTAGTAATGGTGTAATAAAAGCATTTCAAGAAAACTTGTGGTTGCTTGCAGAATTTACTACAGTGTAATATACGAAAAGAGTTGCAGTGTTCTCCAACAAAAACGGATAAAATAATATTTTATAAATGCAGAAATCACGTGAATGCTACCTACATAAAAGAATTACTACAAAGAGGAAACTCACGTTGTGGAATAAACACTTAAATTCGGCGCTGCATAGAGCAAAAGCACCACAAACGCTACACGCGATTCTTACAGAAAAAGCAGCGAAACAAGTGCCAGGATGGGGCCGGACACCTCTTCATATATCTACGACGAACCGCCGCCCCGTGGTTCAAACACCGAGTGTCGTTTTCTGTCTACGTTCCACCCCGCTACTAAACGCCACCGGTTGGAGGAGAGGATTCATGAATTTTGCCACTGTGACAACCGAGAATTTCTCCGTATCTTTCAAAATTCAGGGGAATCCTACAGAATTTTCTCAACAAGCGCTTGTTGTACTTCGTAAACTGACTAGCGGCTGGCCCTGGACGAGATCTTACCTTGACTGGCTGAAAATTTGTCTGGGCGCAAAATTTAGCTTGTTTCCCAAGCTTTGTACGGAGAAATGGAGGTGGCTCATTACCTGCATACGCTTCAGTCTGTGGACATTTCTGACTAACCCCCTCTCCCAGGGACCTGTCGTAGTTCGCACAGAGAAAGACCCTTTGCGGTCACCAGTCTGGGATTACCGTTACCTGAAGCGACCTCATGCAGCTAAAGAGTCCTTTGGGGAATTTAGGAAAAACCTCCCGAATGTCCGCAACTTCACCGCCCAACGCGTAAAGCCTGCAGCTGGCCTCTCTCAACACTTACAGCAAAAGGGAAATTTTAAGGGCTCAAACTCAAGATTTCACAGGCCCTGTTCCTTCAGCCAGAAAATTTAGTACAATGCAACAGCAATAAATTTATTTATCGTTGTTTAGTGACATGTGACTAAACAGTTATGTCACACAATGTGCATGTGTTCTCTGTTGTTGTTCAAGTACCAGAGTCTTTAACTAGCTGTTCACGAAATGGCTATAAATGAGCACTGAGCATTATTTTTATTCACTGAAAACGTTATCTTATAGGTGAGTTACCTAGAATATGCCCGCCCGGTTGGGCGTGCGGTCTAACGCACGGCTTTCCGGGCGGGAAGGTGCGCCTGGTCCCCGACACGAATCCGCCTGGCGGATTTGTGTCGAGGTCCGGTGAACCGGCCAGTCTGTAGACCGTTTTTAGGTGGTTTTCCATCTGCCTCGGTGAATGCGGGCTGGTTCCCCTTATTTCGCCTCAGTTACACTATGTCGGCGATTGCTGCGCAAACAAGTTCTCCACGTACGCGTACACAACCATTACCCTACCACGCAAACATAAGGGTTACACTCGTCTGGTGTGAGACGTTCCCTGGGGGGTCCACTGGGGGCTGAACCGCACAATAACCCTGGGTTTGGTGTGGGGCGGCGGAGGGGTGAAGTGGACTGCGGTAGTCGTTGTGGGGTTGTGGACCACTGCGGCTGCAGCGGAGCATCTCCGTCGTTTCTAGATCCCCGGTTAACATACAATACATACAATACCTAGAATATAATTTCACAGAAGTAACAAACTGAAAACAAGCGAAGTCTGGTACTCACCTAATTCATTCCCTTCACATTCTGTCATAACATGAAGTGCAAATGTAGCTAATCAGACTTTTCTGAGAAGCTCTAAAATTTGTTTTCAATTCAAGTTCTCTTCAATCTTAATACCGAAAATATGAATATTCGTTCACATTTATGAATTTCTAGCAATGACTCAAATTCATCCATGGTGCTGTAACTTTCTTTCTAAGTGAGTGCATGAACATTCTTCAGTAATTTATTTAAATACTGCATTTACAGGTTGCTCTTTAATTCTATTTCTCTCGGTATTGATTGCAATAATTGTGTCATCTGCAAAAGAATCAAATCTGCCGTATACATAACAAATGAAGCAGCTTCACATTTCCGGTCAGAGAAACCTCCTCGTCGTCATTGTTTTCCCATAAATAAAACACGAGTCATTCGTTGTCTAAGCCATTAAATACACTCCTGGAAATTGAAATAAGAACACCGTGAATTCATTGTCCCAGGAAGGGGAAACTTTATTGACACATTCCTGGGGTCAGATACATCACATGATTACACTGACAGAACCACAGGCCATAGACACAGGCAACAGAGCATGCACAATGTCGGCACTAGTACAGTGTATATCCATCTTTCGCAGCAATGCAAGCTGCTATTCTCCCATGGAGACGATCGTAGAGATGCTGGATGTAGTCCTGTGGAACGGCTTGCCATGCCATTTCCACCTGGCGCCTCAGTTGGACCAGCGTTCGTGTTGGACGTGCAGACCGCGTGAGACGACGCTTCATCCAGTCCCAAACATGCTCAATGGGGGACAGATCCGGAGATCTTGCTGGCCAGGGTTGTTGACTTACACCTTCTAGAGCACGTTGGGTGGCACGGGATACATGCGGACGTGCATTGTCCTGTTGGAACAGCAAGTTCCCTTGCCGGTCTAGGAATGGTAGAACGATGGGTTCAATGACGGTTTGGATGTACCGTGCACTATTCAGTGTCCCCTCGACGATCACCAGTGCTGTACGGCCAGTGTAGGAGATCGCTCACCACACCATGATGCCGGGTGTTGGCCCTGTGTGCCTCGGTCGTATGCAGTCCTGATTGTGGCGCTCACCTGCACGGCGCCAAACACGCATACGACCATCATTGGCACCAAGGCAGAAGCGACTCTCATCGCTGAAGACGACACGTCTCCATTCGTCCCTCCATTCACGCCTGTCGCGACACCACTGGAGGCGGGCTGCACGATGTTGGGGCGTGAGCGGAAGACGGCCTAACGGTGTGCGGGACCGTAGCCCAGCTTCATGGAGACGGTTACGAATGGTCCTCGCCGATACCCCAGGAGCAACAGTGTCCCTAATTTGCTGGGAAGTGGCGGTGCGGTCCCCTACGGCACTGCCTAGGATCCTACGGTCTTGGCGTGCATCCGTGCGTCGCTGCGGTCCGGTCCCAGGTCGACGGGCACGTGCACCTTCCGCCGACCACTGGCGACTGGCGACAACATCGATGTACTGTGGAGACCTCACGCCCCACGTGTTGAGCAATTCGGCGGTACGTCCATCCGGCCTCCCGCATGCCCACTATACGCCCTCGCTCAAAGTCTGTCAACTGCACATACGGTTCACGTCGACGCTGTCGCGGCATGCTACCAGTGTTAAAGACTGCGATGGAGCTCCGTATGCCACGGCAAACTGGCTGACACTGACGGCGGCGGTGCACAAATGCTGCGCAGCTAGCGCCATTCGACGGCCAACACCGCGGTTCCTGGTGTGTCCGCTGTGCCGTGCGTGTGATCATTGCTTTTACAGCCCTCTCGCAGTGTCCGGAGCAAGTATGGTGGGTCTGACACACCGGTGTCAATGTGTTCTTTTTTCCATTTCCAGGAGTGTATTTAAACCTACAGTATTTCTAGGAGAATGTTGTGATTTACACTGTCAAATGCACTCCTGTTGCAGGCTGGACTGTGGATGAGCGGCAGCAGTCGGCCGTTCTGCGGCGCCACCATCGCTGACGCTAACAATTTCGTCACAGCAGCCCACTGTGTCCTCTACAGCAACGGAGACGTGTGAGTGAATAAATCCCAAACACTCCTCCCATATATCACTATTTATCTTATAGATTTGTCCATAAACCTGTAGCTTACGCGTTATGTTGCATGTTAACACAAGTATTAGAATTACGTAAATAGCCTTACAGAATTTCTGTCTGTAAAAGATGGGATTGAAAATATTTTGAAGTATTCGATTATTTTTCGAGCGATATTGCTACGGTTGTGAGGTACAGAGCACAGCGTACATGTACGGAACAGAGTTACATATTGGTGCATTCGGGAGAATGCCAAGAAAGGAAAACTAGAGCTTCAAATCAAGTAAGGTATTCAATAGTGCTGTGAATGCAAGATCTGTATTTGTGCACAACAGTACATGATTCTTTGCAGCATTCATTAATTAGGTTGACTATTAATTTCTGAAACCACGTATGGTAAACGCTGGAATAGTTTTTTCAAGAAAACTATAGCCAGTTCTTTCTGCCAGTCGTGGTTAATCTGAGTGTGACTTGTGCGTAATTAAGTTTATATCTTTCTTTTTTAAGCTGTCTTTTCATAGGCAGCAGTCTGAGGCGGTACATAATCCAATGGCGATGAAATAATCCCTTTTGATAAACATAGCTACACTAATGTGGTACATAATGACCCCGATCATTTACACTGTATGACGTATTTACAAATTCGGAACTCAAGACATGTATAACACAGGCTTTAGGTTTAAGTAGACCAAACTGCAGAATCGCAACAGCCGGATATCGTCTCCTCATCTGCATAGTAAGAGCCACATTTTCACGATTTAATTTTGAGAATACAAAAAAGCTAGGTACCAAAAATTCTTCCAAATAATTTATAACCCAGAACATTTTTAACAGATTTGGCCTTTACGTCTCCTAACGACCACTAACAATCAGCAACGTCAGTGCTCGACAGGCCATTTTAGATGTCGAAAGAACGTGTTAAAACACTCAGTCTCATTGAGAAAAGAATGGAAGAAGCTACAAAGTAATTAAATTAATACTATCTAACTGTCAGAATATTTAACACTAAAACAAACAAACAACAATAATTTGAATAATAAAGTTCGACTTAGTAATGTAGCGTACCACAAGAAAGTTCCAATGAAATAAATGAAAATGAGTTGAAAAATTTATGAAATCTTGGTTTTGTGTTAAACATCCTTATTAGAAATGCATCCAGAATGGTGAAGATTCATCCTTAGAACTAGATATTTGTATCATTATCGTAATCAACCATTTGTATTTCTTGTGAAGAAGGGCAACCTCTAGACTTTTGTACGTGAAGTACATTAAATGTATTTTGTATCTAGACTTTTGTGTCCATTACAATTATGAGATATACACATTTATGTCACTGCTGAATTTTTATAATGTCATATGCCCATGCTACGCACTACTATCTGAACAATCCATTGGTTTTTAATTGTACTGCTAGTGTGTCCATCTTCCGTAGCCAATTGTTACATGTTATCCATTACTGTTAGTTTTTCCTCCTTAAGCTATCTACAATTAAAGATGATTTTTCACGAGACGCCCATTGCCTTTAAATATAAATGATCTGTGGGCATTCTGGAAATATGATACCTATGCGTAATAAGTTTCAACATTTCGTATTTATAAATTTAAAACAGTATTTCTTTATGAAATTGTCGTAAAATTTCTTAAGTGTTGATACTGATTGTTTACGCCTACTGAAAAACCAATGCTTTTTGCCTCGTTCTTAGCGGAGGCTGAACTTAGATAAAACCTGGTTGCACATTCACTTTTCGAAATTTTGCGCCTTTTATGAAATGGCAAAAGCACAAAGGCAGCGTAAGCAAAACTTATTCATAAAAGGCGAACAATTTCGGGGACTGGATGTGTGACCAGTTTTTTTTTGAACCTCGACAAACAACGAAGGAAAAAGCAGTGGAATTCAGATCATGTAAACTGCATTTATTTCACTTAAATGCACACATTAAATTGATTCTCACGTTTTCATTGCGTCTGAAAATATTTCCACACAATACTATGTCAGCAGACGAAAATGTTTCTATCATGAGAAGGTTCAACATATATTACACGTAATTATGATGTGCCTTAGTATATTCACACCAACTGTTACCGCATGGAGAAC
This sequence comes from Schistocerca serialis cubense, assembly GCF_023864345.2. Lineage (NCBI taxonomy): Eukaryota > Metazoa > Arthropoda > Insecta > Orthoptera > Acrididae > Schistocerca > Schistocerca serialis. Next base: position 732,757,349 of record NC_064641.1, read on the forward strand.
TGTAAAGATTAGCTTTTGCGGCTAAAAATACGCAAATATACAATGAATAATGTCAGGTTATTACGCGGAGTACAGTTGCAGAAGAACAATTGCAATCAATTAATTACATTGTTATATTCTCAAAAGGCAGCTGAGATCAATGGACGGCTGCGGATGTCGCACCGACTATAAACTCAAAGTTTGTGTTCACAAATGGACACAACACGTCACTGAATTACTCGTTCTTAAGTGGAGGGGTATGGAACACTTGCGAGTTTGCCTAATCAAACAGCTAAACACTCTCTTGCCCAATATTCATGTCATTTAATGCGTATGTGGCTAATCGGCTTCCTTTTGCAGACAAAGGACATCTAAAATGCAGTGTTTTTTGTTCATCGTTTCTACAGTTTATTGAGATACACCCGATTCTGTTTCTAAAAACACTATATAGAATATTAAAAGCTATACCACCTGCCATCAGAATCATCCCGCCATTTCAGAATCGACTGCCACCGCACATCTCTACCATGGAGGCACGTCAATATGTGCTTGCTAGTAATGCAAGCAGACGGAAAACTAGTTACCATAAAGGTAACTAATTTTATGGGAATGATTTTCATGCTGTGCGCCGCAGTATTTGCGTTGTTGGTAGTGTTAGTGTCATTAACTCATGACCTCTCGTTGGGCGCCAGTACTGGTACGGTGACGTTGGGTGGAAACACAAGCAGGGACGTGTATTAGAGCTGGAGACAGCCAACATGGGTCTGGACAACATGAGCAAGGCTTTACTCGTAAATCTGTTTTCCATGGAGCAGCTACTCTTTGGCCAGCGCTGACATATTAAAGGGATACGGCGAGGTTCCGTTTCCACACGGGAGTTGAGGAAAATGGTTCGGAAGTTCGAATTAACTCCCGCTATGTGTACTGCTCCTGGGAGAAGCCGACGGCCAGCTGCACCCCAAATTGTTGAATAAGTTACTGTTGCCATTGCTGAGACGGCTGGACGCAATGAGCGATCTTCAAGCAGTGCACGATCTGTGTCATGGCAGGTGAACATTCCATGGTCCACCGTTCGAAAAGTGCTGTGAACAACTGTGCAATGGTACCTCTAGTGCTGTCCCGTACTGCCGTGGATGCAGATGATCATCACACTGAGCAACTTTTGTAACCTGAAACTTAAAGATGGTACACAGTTAGCAAATGCTACCTTCTCATGTGGAAATTAAGACATGTTTCTTTCAATGGTTTATTGTTATGTCTCTTCTGTATGTCTTTACAAATGTTCCCACAAAGTTTCGCTGTCCTACGATCACTCGTCTTTCATGAGGGCCCTCTCAAGTAGCGAAAATGTAGCTATAACCACCCTGTACATTACATAATGATGTAAGAAACTAGATACTAAAATCCACAGCCGATAAGGCAATAGTGGTGGAAAATGTTTGTTCTCAAAAAAATGGTTCAAATGGCTCTGAGCACTACGGAACTTAACGTCTGAGGTCATCAGTCTCATAGAACTTAGAACTACTTAAACCTAACTAACCTAAGGACATCACACACATCCATGCCCGAGGCAGGATTCGAACTTGCGACCGTAGCGGTCGCGCGGTTCCAGACTGAAGCGCCTATAACCGCTCGGCCACCCCGGCCGGCTTTTGTTCAGGTCAGTTGCAACATCTAAGGTATAGTTGAGAGATTGCATAGCACTCTCCTTCTGATTCGGTGTTATGCCGCTTCATGTTCTTAGAGAATATGATCTTTATTGCGATTTGACTTCATACGTCATGATGAAATGGTGGGCAGTAGTTAATGCTCTTGCTTGCGTGCTCTAGGGAAGGAATAATGGTAACTTTACCTGCGTTCAAAGGAACAGAGTGCCGATTTAAACGACTGTAGTAAAAGCATGGCGACGGTGGGCTGTGGGAAGCGCGTTTTTTCTGCAGAACCTGGTTGGAAACATTTCCGGACAGCCAAGTTCTGCGGTCTCATTGTGCAGACACGTTGGTTGGCGCCGGTTGGTAGGCAGCCACGTCCAGGTAAACTGGCCGTGGTTCATGAAGACACATGTGGACCGATCCACAATTTCTACCATCATAAGACTCCGCTTCAATCATGCCTCTTTCCCACAAAATCTACATCGGATCAACGTTTACAGTTCACCAGCATGTGAGTGTGATCCTGAGTCGGAAGCTGATGTCAACCACATCTTATTTATGTGCCCCAAATTTGACCGTGAACGGTTGGTCTTTCTGAAGACATTGCTGAGTATGGGCTACCATCTTCCTCAATCAGCTTCTTCTCTTTTGTGTACTAAAGACGTTCTTCTATATAAAGTGATAGTTAACTTCATCAGGAGTACTGGTTACAATCTGTAGGTTTTAATGGTGCACGTAAATTATAAATATGTCTTGCTGATGAAGATATTTCAGAATTGGTGTGAATTGTAAGCCAAGACACTTTTAATTTTTTTCCAATGCAATTCAATTCAATTTTTAAAACATTATGTACAAAACTGTAACAGTTAAGCTTTTTATTCTTGTAAATATGCATTTCTGTATTTGTTTATTCAATTATGTGTACATTGTCACTATGTGTTGCCGATGGCTAAATTGAGTACACACTCAAAGGCCAAATAATAAAAAAAATAAAAACTGACTAGCTCCGAGAAGTCGCCGCTACAATGGCCAGAGTATTGTAGACCCACAATAAAGCAGAGGATGGGTCCTTGTCAGGCAGGAAGCCGATGAGGTAACTGTGAGCATTCTGCGAATTTCCCTGGGACAGGTCACTGGCGCCCATATGTCTAGACTCTGCTACAAAACATATTGTGAAAGCACGAGGCTTTAAGCGAGTTTATGGCCGTTCTTTGGAAACTTCGTAATGGACGCAACAGGGGAGATAACAAGCTGTTTATAGAGGGGAGTGGTTCCAGCCTGGTCATGTTCTTATCAAAAGACACGCGTAAAATCGTGGGAAAGAGGCCGCAAAGCTGAATCTTTTTCCTTTTCTCCCAATTACTCGAAAGTCTCTGATTGGTCAAATCGGTGTATGCAGAGCAAGGGGCGCTCTCTAACCTTCGAATGCCGTGCTCCAGCTCGTGATTGGCTTGTGCTAAAGTGGGGGAAGTCTAAGATGTAAATAGGCTTTTGCTATCGAGCTGAGGAGGAAAGCGGACAGAAAGAGAATATAATTCTTGTACTGGCGCTTCACTAGTAAAGAACTGCAGGTCTCTACCTAAACGATGAGACTTGTGTCCTTTGCTTGTGTGCCACTTAGAGCCTGTGCCAGTCTCTTTCTGAACCGTCAGAGGTACTGCTTCTAGCATCAAGCCCACAACGACTGGTGTGTGGGTGTACTTATTTGTCTTGAGTCGATCATCTAAACATTTGACATACTCCATCGCGCATAGTTGTGGGACAGTCAGATTGGTTTGGAAGAGCAGAAAACGGATCCACTTGCACACTGGAATCCACCAGTGTTTCAGAGGCTTATAGGAAAGTACCTGCATTCCGAATTAACCGAACGTGAGACCATGTACTTGCATTTTTCGGGCGCGCGCCATTAATAACAGATTGCGGCCGCCCATGACATCAGTCGCCGAACGCATCGTGGTGTGCCGCCCTGACCAGCAGGAGGGTAAAGTATTTGACGCTATGGTGTATGGCTCCAATATATGTTTCTCAGCATCCTGTTCTTTCGAATCATATTTTTCTTTTTTGGAATAGTAGAGTATAGATGCTTGATGGTATCACAGTTTCTGTGCCATAACCCGGATTCATGTGTATGAGGCCAGATAAAGGGATTAGTGTTCCGGTTAGTGTCGTGTGTCGATCCCCAGATAATTACTTTGTCCACCATAGACCCCATGTTAGTGAAAGCGTTTGTCAAATAAAAATGTTTGTGTGACGTTTCTTTAGACATTTTTGGTGTCTTCTGGTGATAAGGATGAATAAATCTATTGTCATTTACATCACAACTTCTCACTGTGTTCTAATTAACACTACCTTGCCATTTTTACTAAAGTTCAGGTTCTAAAAGAGAGTAGCAAGCTTGCATAGTGCCATGCAAATATGTGGGAAAGCTGAGAATGTTATTACATCCCGCCTGACGAACATATTCTTTGCTTTGTAACAAAACATCTCGTTACAGAATTATTTTATGGAGTACGAGTATTCGATTACAAGCTTTCTTCAATCCTTTTGTATAGATTCGAATTCAATTGGCTTTAAGTCAACTTACCAGTGAATCTGCTCCAAAAAATCGTTTTTTTTTCACCTTAAATCGATGCTTTCACACGCCAGTGTTGTGATTGGACTGCTATGCAACTGTTAGTCAAATTGACAGCCATATCAGAAGATATACTTTGTGATTCTCTTATATTTCCTTCATGTGTCTGCTTTTCGAGTATTGTTTCCCTTATAAACTTTTATGTAGTTGCAGTTTCTGCTATTTTATCCTTCACGATAGTTAGTTTGAGGCAGTTGGCATGTGTAAAATTCTAGAGTTGCTAGGAATATAGGCTGGATTCGATATGAGACCATCACTGTTGGCAATTGATTTCGTGAGTGTAGACGAAGCTGGAAAGTGGGTCCTTGAGGCAACCGAAGACGCCAGAATAACAAGGAGAAAGAAGAAAAGAGGAGATGAGGAACATGTAAACCAAGCAGATTATGTAACAGGAGTGTATTAGGAATAAGAGAGGTGAGTCATAGATGAAATATAAAATTGAAGTTCCCGAGTATTATATTTTTTGACAAGTTTACTTAATGCACAAAAAGCCATTTGAGCTAGGGGCCTGAAATTTTTTCGGATATTTCAAGATACTATTTGGAGGAAAATATTATCAACATGCAGGAAAATACACGCACGTTGGTTATAAAAAACTAACCTTAATTTTAATTCTCGGCTGTAAATATTTCTAGAATAAAAACAGGTGGCTGAAGTAGTATGATAGTTGGTTGGTTGGTTGGTTGTTTTGGGGAAGGAGACCAGACATCGTGGTCATCGGCCTCATCGGATTAGGGAAGGAAGTAGGCCGTGCCCTTTCAGAGGAACCATCCCGGCATTTGCCTGGAGTGATTTAGGGAAATCACGGAAATCCTAAATCAGGATGGCCGGACGCGGGATTGAACCGTCGTCCTCCCGAATGCGAGTATGATAGTAGTCTGCACTTTAGAAAGACATGTTAATCTGTAATGAAGTTTTTAGATTCTAACTGAGATAGTTAGTCAGTGCATAGGTTCAAAGTATGAACCTTCACAAATAAAACTGCAATAAAGTCAACTTGTAAACAAATGTGATTAATTGTATATTAAACTGCTCAGCAGGAACCATTCATATTACAATTTTCATCCCACGAAGAGTTCACGTTTTTTAGTTAGAGGCATGTAAACTTTAAGAAAGTTGTTTGTATTTTTCCAGACGTTCATGAGTAAGTTACCTTAAGGCTTCAGACTATAGGAAATGTTTTCTGTGGCTTAAAAGTGACATAAGATAAGATATAGATTTATACCTATAATTTCCCTTTGTTGTTCCACGAAATGTGCTTTCGCTTTATCGATTTCTTGCTGCATTAGTCAATTAGCCTAGATATCTGCTTGCATGACTGATGTCTGTTCGTAGAAACGATGGTAAGACATTAATAGATCGTTTGATACAACAGAAAAATATCAAACAGAGCTTTCCTCCTCTGTCAGCGACTGCAGTTAAAGACAATGAGACTTTGCATGTAGAAGGAACGCTGGGGAAAACATATCTTTGTATTTGCAGATCTCAGGCAACACAGCAACTACATCAACTGCAAAGATTATATTTCAGAAAGATAATAACAACATAAATCTTTGAAAAATATGGAAACTGCGATAATGGGCTCTGCACTATAGGCAGTTGAGAAGAAATAGCTTCATTTCACTTACTTCCGCCCCATAGATATTCATACGTGTACTGCGACGAAAAAAAAATGAATTTAAGAAGTTGCATACACAGTAGCAGTATTAATAAATTATTGTTACAGCGACTACTGATACACTGTAAACAGAAATAGATAATCTGACCGATATTGGCTCTGAGCACTATGGGACTTAACATCTATGGTTATCAGTCCCCTAGAACTTAGAACTACTTAAACCTAACTAACCTAAGGACAGCACACAACACCCAGTCATCACGAGGCAGAGAAAACTGACCGATATTACTTCGGAAATATCAGTGAACTGACACCATGAGACGATTTAATATACACTCCTGGAAATGGAAAAAAGAACACATTGACACCGGTGTGTCAGACCCACCATACTTGCTCCGGACACTGCGAGAGGGCTGTACAAGCAATGATCACACGCACGGCACAGCGGACACACCAGGAACCGCGGTGTTGGCCGTCGAATGGCGCTAGCTGCGCAGCATTTGTGCACCGCCGCCGTCAGTGTCAGCCAGTTTGCCGTGGCATACGGAGCTCCATCGCAGTCTTTAACACTGGTAGCATGCCGCGACAGCGTCGACGTGAACCGTATGTGCAGTTGACGGACTTTGAGCGAGGGCGTATAGTGGGCATGCGGGAGGCCGGGTGGACGTACCGCCGAATTGCTCAACACGTGGGGCGTGAGGTCTCCACAGTACATCGATGTTGTCGCCAGGCGCCAGTGGTCGGCGGAAGGTGCACGTGCCCGTCGACCTGGGACCGGACCGCAGCGACGCACGGATGCACGCCAAGACCGTAGGATCCTACGCAGTGCCGTAGGGGACCGCACCACCAATTCCCAGCAAATTAGGGACACTGTTGCTCCTGGGGTATCGGCGAGGACCATTCGCAACCGTCTCCATGAAGCTGGCCTACGGTCCCGCACACCGTTAGGCCGTCTTCCGCTCACGCCCCAACATCGTGCAGCCCGCCTCCAGTGGTGTCGCGACAGGCGTGAATGGAGGGACGAATGGAGACGTGTCGTCTTCAGCGATGAGAGTCGCTTCTGCCTTGGTGCCAATGATGGTCGTATGCATGTTTGGCGCCGTGCAGGTGAGCGCCACAATCAGGACTGCTTACGACCGAGGCACACAGGGCCAACACCCGGCATCATGGTGTGGGGAGCGATCTCCTACACTGGCCGTACACCACTGGTGATCGTCGAGGGGACACTGAATAGTGCACGGTACATCCAAACCGTCATCGAACCCATCGTTCTACCATTCCTAGACCGGCAAGGGAACTTGCTGTTCCAACAGGACAATGCACGTCCGCATGTATCCCGTGCCACCCAATGTGCTCTAGAAGGTGTAAGTCAACTACCCAGGCCAGCAAGATCTCCGGATCTGTCCCCCATTGAGCATGTTTGGGACTGGATGAAGCGTCGTCTCACGCGGTCTGCACGTCCAACACGAACGCTGGTCCAACTGAGGCGCCAGGTGGAAATGGCACGGCAAGCCGTTCCACAGGACTACATCCAGCAGCTCTACGATCGTCTCCATGGGAGAATAGCAGCCTGCATTGCTGCGAAAGGTGGATATACACTGTACTAGTGCCGACATTGTGCATGCTCTGTTGCCTGTGTCTATGTGCCTGTGGTTCTGTCAGTGTGATCTGTGATGTATCTGACCCCAGGAATGTGTCAATAAAGTTTCCCCTTCCTGGGACAATGAATTCACGGTGTTCTTATTTCAATTTCCAGGAGTGTATTTATCTCGCTCGAACTTCTTCAGCTCATTTACAGTTACACTGTTTTTAGAATGGTATATACTATCTGTCTAGAGCACGTTACAACGCACACTTGACTCACTGCCGCATTACGGTCGCGCGAGTTTTTCTCAGCTGTGGCCACTCTCCTTTTTATCACGGTGCAGAGTTTCTTCTCTGCGAAATAGATGTTGGAACAGATAAGGCATGTGAGGAAAGGCAACACCGTAGGATCATCAGAGTAATATAAAGGAGAAATATTATAGTCCAGTAGGGTTAAACCTAAAAATTAGACAAATCGGAAATAATTGCTACAAAAGGTTTTAGTGTTTTAATGGCTTCATTTGTGGCCCAGTATGACTATCCTCGGTTTTCCCCCTCATCGGAGTTGTGGAAAAGTGGTGGGGGACAAAAATGTACCCGAAAAAGGGGTATTTTTTCGGTTTTGTGATTATATCTCGTAAATAACTCACAATATCGAAAACAAAGAAGAATTAAAAATTGCAGGGCATAAAATTTTGCACTGAATGAGACCATCCGCATATGTTTTGGACCATTGACGTATTTCATTGTTGCATTACACCAATACGAATGTTTTTGTGCAGTCCTGTACGTAATAGAAATTTCGCAGCTGTAGTTCTTCTTTCGCTTCACAGCACTAGTATCAGTACGATTTTTTCGAATCTGTACTAGCAATATTGAAGGCGAAACGGCCTACACAACTGAAATCCCGTCCTTCAGTTGATCTTTACACTGACACTACGTATTCGAAAAGAACGACATATGTAACATTGATGAGATTTACCAATATATGTCAACTGGAGAGCAGGATACAAATGTTGTGTATAGCTATATAGCTGAAGAAAAGAATAGGATGCTATTAGCATCGAAGGCGGAAACAAAACTGTACCCCATGTTGAAGTACGGGATACAAATTGCCTCTTCGCATAGTTCAATTGAGGTACAGGTTGCAAATGTAACGTACGCCAATTTCCACGTGTTCGTTAGCAATGTACATACACTCCTGGAAATTGGAATAAGAACACCGTGAATTCATTGTCCCAGGAAGGGGAAACTTTATTGACACATTCCTGGGGTCAGATACATCACATGATCACACTGACAGAACCACAGGCCATAGACACAGGCAACAGAGCATGCACAATGTCGGCACTAGTACAGTGTATATCCACCTTTCGCAGCAATGCAGGCTGCTATTCTCCCATGGAGACGATCGTAGAGATGCTGGATGTAGTCCTGTGGAACGGCTTGCCATGCCATTTCCACCTGGCGCCTCAGTTGGACCAGCGTTCGTGCTGGACGTGCAGACCGCGTGAGACGACGCTTCATCCAGTCCCAAACATGCTCAATGGGGGACAGATCCGGAGATCTTGCTGGCCAGGGTAGTTGACTTACACCTTCTAGAGCACGTTGGGTGGCACGGGATACATGCGGACGTGCATTGTCCTGTTGGAGCATCAAGTTCCCTTGCCGGTCTAGGAATGGTAGAACGATGGGTTCGATGACGGTTTGGATGTACCGTGCACTATTCAGTGTCCCCTCGACGATCACCAGTGGTGTACGGCCAGTGTAGGAGATCGCTCCCCACACCATGATGCCGGGTGTTGGCCCTGTGTGCCTCGGTCGTAAGCAGTCCTGATTGTGGCGCTCACCTGCACGGCGCCAAACACGCATACGACCATCATTGGCACCAAGGCAGAAGCGACTCTCATCGCTGAAGACGACACGTCTCCATTCGTCCCTCCATTCACGCCTGTCGCGACACCACTGGAGGCGGGCTGCACGATGTTGGGGCGTGAGCGGAAGACGGCCTAACGGTGTGCGGGACCGTAGGCCAGCTTCATGGAGACGGTTGCGAATGGTCCTCGCCGATACCCCAGGAGCAACAGTGTCCCTAATTTGCTGGGAATTGGCGGTGCGGTCCCCTACGGCACTGCGTAGGATCCTACGGTCTTGGCGTGCATCCGTGCGTCGCTGCGGTTCGGTCCCAGGTCGACGGGCACGTGTACCTTCCGCCGACCACTGGCGACAACATCGATGTACTGTGGAGACCTCACGCCCCACGTGTTGAGCAATTCGGCGGTACGTCCACCCGGCCTCCCGCATGCCCACTATACGCCCTCGCTCAAAGTCCGTCAACTGCACATACGGGTCACGTCGACGCTGTCGCGGCATGCTACCAGTGTTAAAGACTGCGATGGAGCTCCTTATGCCACGGCAAACTGGCTGACACTGACGGCGGCGGTGCACAAATGCTGCGCAGCTAGCGCCATTCGACGGCCAACACCGCGGTTCCTGGTGTGTCCGCTGTGCCGTGCGTGTGATCATTGCTTGTACAGCCCTCTCGCAGTGTCCGGAGCAAGTATGGTGGGTCTGACACACCGGTGTCAATGTGTTCTTTTTTCCATTTCCAGGAGTGTATATAGAGGTCAACGGAAGTATGGGATACAAATGTTATGAAAGTAGCTGGTTCTGCATCGGTAGTACTAATATCTACATACGAACAGACTGATAGTGATAGGGTAGACCGGGGCAATGCCAACACCTGGTGCAATACCGACACGATAGGTTTTGATAGCGGAGTGATGCTGCGTAATGCTGCGCCCTTGCTGACGACACCACAACTAACGCTCAGTGTGTTTCTGTCTTCTACGCATGCCAGTATCGTTACGTGTTTCTGTCTTCTACGCATGCCAGAATCGTTATCGTAAAATTTTATAGTTTTCGGTGTAAAGAAGGGCTTCTGAACTAGTTAAGGTAATACTCCAATCGTCTGTGTTACTAAAATACAACATATACAACTAGATATTACATATTTTAACGAACATTTTGGTATAGTAGTTGTAACATTTCAAAGTGTGTAGTAGTCTGTAGGGTTAGGTATCCGCCATCTTGTCCCTCCGGGGTAATGCCAACATCCCACTACGGGGCAATATCGACAGGGTGTCGGTATTTCCCCATCTGTGCTAATATTTTATAGGGGATTGTTAATGCCTTTATTGTATTCCAGATGGTGAGGTCGAGAAAACGGACGACTGAGAAGGGTAAATGGGATGAACAAACTCTTAAAAGGGCTTTTGAGCTAGTTGACAGTGGTAGATCAGTAAAGAGGGTCGCCGCGGAATAAGGAATTCCCAGAATTACGCTACATGATCGCTTAAAAGCAAAATCAGCAGCCAAACCAGCGTTAGGAAGAAAATCCTATCTTACACCCGAACAGGAAGCTATTCTAACTGATCATATAAAGCCATTGTCAAACCAATTCTATGGTATCACATTAACAGACTTACGCCGATTTGCATACGACCTTGCAGAAAACTTAAATATTAAGCACAGCTTTAACAAAGGAACAAAAATGGCAGGTTAGGACTAAGATGGCCGGTTTCCGCAAAAGGAACCCAACCTTAAGCCTTAGGCAGCCTTCTGCAGCAAGCCATAACCGAATCCTGGCTTTTATTAAATCTGAAGTTGATTAATTCTTTTTAAACTTGGATAAAGTATATCAAAAACATCAAAGGCAACAAGAGTATTCAATATGGATGAAACTGGGATATCAACAGTTCAAAAGCCAGGAAAGGTTTTAGCCGCTAAAGGCCAACATCAGGTAGGCTCTGCAACGAGTTGGGAACGAGGGAGGAATATTACGGTGGTCTGCGATGTAAGTGCTTCTGGAATTTACATCCCACCCATGTTCATCTATCCCTGGAAGCGGATGTCTCCTCAGTTGGAAAAAGGAGGGACAGCTGGGGCCATATATTAGATAATCGCATAACGGATGGTAAAAAGAAAATCTTTTCAATGATTAGCTTAAGCACTTCAAAGAGAACGCCAAACCAACCAAGGAAGACCCTGTCTTATTCATTATGGACAACCACGAAGTCACATCTTTCTAGATAGCTATGAGTTTTGTAGAGCTAATTATATTCTCGTGGTTTCTATACCACCACATACACCACACAAATTGCAGCCTTTAGATTTGGCTTTTTACAGTCCTCTCAAGGAGGCATTCAACATTCAGTGTGACAGCTAATCGCTTCGAGAAGATATCAGTTTATGATATTCTTCGATCTTCAATGAAGCTTACATGAATGTCGCAACCAAGGAGAAGGGCATAGCAGGATTTGGTGCAGCAGGGATCTTCCTTTACAAACCAGAAAAGTTGAGTGATTTGGATTTTAACTCTGAGAACAGACTCCAAACTCCGGTCATCATTGACCCAGAAAATGTTGACGAACCAACGAATGGCGATGGTGTTCACGATGGGAATAACGCAGTAACTGAGGAGCCTGCAAACACAAATCAGGCAAGGGCTGAAAATTCACAGCGTTCCTGGAGAACCGCCAACTTGAATATCTCTGGACCTTATGCTAATCCAGTAGCTTGCTCCTCAAGGTCGGATCCTGGAACAACACCTTCTCCAAAAAGCTCTCAGGATACAACTCACTACAGAGAAGCCTTAGAAGCTTTATCACCTATGCAACAACAGCAACAACAACATCACGATGTTGTCAAACACAAAATTTTACAGGAAACGACATTCCATTATTATGACGACCACACCCATGAAAACTGTATTGGAGGAAGCACAGTTGAAAAGAGTCATTAAAGATATGAAATCTAAACGTAGATTAGAAAAGGTAATTGATGACCCAAAGATTGTTCCAAACCTTAAACTTAAGCTTTTGAAGAAGTCAGGTCAAGTAGAGGGTAAACCCAAAATAAAATCTAGCACTACCAAATGCAAGGCCACATCCAAAGGCAAAAAAAGATGAAAAGGTGCAGCAAACAGATTTCTTTTGAAGAAACATCTTCTGAAGAAGAAATAGATGAGTCAACGTTATGCAACGACGATGAAATGGACGACGGAATGGATTTATTTTCACAAAGACAGTGAAATGTGTTTAGTCTGTGGGGAATATGGCATTAAAACTGAACTGTGGTATCGGTGTGTATTTTGTGGGAAATGGGCACATGCAGACTGTAGCGGCTATGATTCTCCTGAAAACTACATTTGTGACTTTTGCTCTACTTCTTAAAATGATTTGTTTCCTTTTCAGACTTATTTGTCATATTTGTTTATCTATAGTCATGACATACTATTATAAGTAGAATATATAACTTTGTAACAATATACATTTTATTGATACACATTCATGTTACTATTTCTCACTAATGTCGGCATTACCCCAAAGTGGTGTCGAAATTGCCCCGGCGACTGGGGAAATACCGACATCCAGTAGACATTGCTATGTACGCGTTTTCCACTTTATAAATGTAATTAGTTTAACCAAACTATATTTTTAATGAAAGCAGAAACCCCAATTAAACTTAAGGAACCTCAATAAAAACCGTAACTAAATCAGTAAAAATTTAAAAATTTCTTAAGGTGTCGGCATTGACCCGGTCTACCCTAGAGGATGCGAAATAAACAACACATGTAAAATTTGTATCCCGTGCTTCATTTAGAGTTTAGTGAATATTCTATGCTACCAATATTTTCAATACATTTTTTCCCTTTCATTTTCAGAGAAATAATACGACACAAACTCGCGATATCCTTAACGTGAATATACTACTGGCCTTTATATATTTCAACTATATTTTTCGTCTCTCGTATTTCTTCGTTTCTGAACATTCTTGTCAGCTCTTTCATCTGTGTAGTAAATGCTTTCTGGCCAATTCTGACGACATTGGTCAAAGCCAACGGGTTGTATCCCCTGCTTCACTGCCCCCCCCCCCCCCTGCTTCACTAGACCCAGAAATTCTAAATGAACACACATTTTTTAAACATAAATACTGTCTTGAAAACCGTATTGACATGATAGAATACGAAAAGAGACAGCCATATGCAAAACAAAACACACAGACCAGAGATAAAACTCAAAGGAATATAAGAAGCATGGAGGTAAAAAAAGAAGGAAGGTGGCACTACAGACTGACGCTGCACGTTGATTTAAAGCCAGAGTGGGCGATGCCTCCCACCATTTTAAGGAGTCCAAAACATTAGCAGACTGCTGTTTACGACTGCTTCTTGTTCATTATTTCTGTCCTGTGTTCGCAATAGCTGTTTTAAGCACTAAAATTACAATGCTTACAGGGGCAACATGTTGTAAGGAAGGCAATTTCAAACGTGTTTCTGTTCTTGAGAGCGTCTTTGCTCTAGTAATACGACACATTTGGCCTCGTTAATGTAACTTGATTTTTGCTACTATATTACGGATAAACAGAAATAGAAGGTTAAGAAATGGTTCAAATGACTCTGAGCACTATGGGACTTAACTTCGGAGGTCATCAGTCTCCTAGAACTTAGAACTACTTAAACCTAACTAACCTAAGGACAGCACACACATCCATGCCCGAGGCAGGATTCGAACCTGCGACCGTAGCGATCGCGCGGTTCCAGACTGTAGCACCTAGAACCGCTCGGCCACAGAAATAGAAAGAAGTGATGTGAAAAGCATGCTTTCGTAATCCATTGAATTCCATTTTTACTGTATTTGTACCGATAGTAAATGAAACTGGAACTCCGAAACCGATGCTTGTTTGCTTACTCGTTTCGTTACTGCATCTTGTTTGTTACATATTCAGCTCGTATGCACAACATTTTTAGTGTACACGTTTGGAAAAAACTTACCTGTGTGTTGTCTGCTTGCCCATAAACGCGTACAAAAAGGAAAGAAGCAAGGCGTGCTGTCGTATCTTGTGCATATCAACAAAGTGAGTTATTATTGAAATGTCAAAGAAACAGAACTGATAGAGGAATTCCTCCATGCAGAATACAGTTCTTGTTTAATTAGATTGCCAGTGCATTAGTCTCACTGTCGTTTAACCATCTTCTCGCTTTGACATCTTCCCTGTGATAAGTCATTCAGTGTGTGGCCAATAGTAGCAATTTACTGGGTAAAAAACGATATGGTTTTATAAATATCTTCCAGCACTGTGAACTGCTGTGTGTGATTAAGGAAATGGTTTAAAACGCTTAAGACCCCTTAAAATACACTACTGGCCATTAAAATTGCTACACCACAAAGATGACGTGCTACACACGCGAAATTTAACCGACGAGAAGAAGATGCTGTGATATGCAAATGATTAGCTTTTCAGAGCTTTCACATAAGGTTGGCGCCGGTGGCGACACCTACAACGTACTGACATGAGGAACGTTTCCAACCGATTTCTCATACACAAACAGCAGCTGACTTGCGTTGCCTGGTGAAACGTTGTTGTGATGCCTCGTGTAAGGAGGAGAAATGCGTAGCATCACGTTTCCGACTTTCATAAAGGTCGGATTGTAGCCTATCGCGATTGCGGTTTACCGTATCGCTACATTGCTGCTCGCGTTGGTCGAGATCCAATGACTGTTAGCAGAATATGGAATCGGTGGGTTCAGGAGGGTAATACGGAACGTCGAGCTGGATCCCAACGGCCTCGTATCACTAGCAGTCGAGATAACAGGCATCTTATCCGCACGGCTGTAACGGATCGTGCAGCCACGTCTCGATCCCTGAGTCAACAGATGGGGACGTTTGCAAGACAACAACCATCTGCACGAACAGTTCGATGACGTTTCCAGCAGCATGGACTATCAGCTCGGAGACCATGGTTGCAGTTACCCTTGACGCTACATCAGAAACAGGAGCGCCTGCGATGGTGTACTCAACGACGAACCTGGGTGCACGAATGGCAAAACGTCACTTTTTCGGATGAATAGAGGTTCTGTTTGCAGCATCATGATGGTCGCATCCGTGTTTGGCGACATCGCGGTGAGCGCACATTGGAAGCGTTTATTCGTCATCGCCCTACTGGCGTATCACCCGGCGTGATGGTGTAGGGTGCCATTAGTTACACCTCTTGTACGCATTGACGGCTCTTTGAACAGTGGACGTTACATGTGTTACGACCCGTGGCTCTACACTTCATTCGATCCCTGCGAAACCCTACATTTCAGCAGGATAATGCACGACCGAATGTTGCAGGTCCTGTACGGGCCTTTCTGGATACAGAAAATGTTCGACTGCTGTCCTGGACAACACATTCTCCACATCTCTCACCAATTGAAAACGTCTGGTGAATGGTGTCCAAGCAACTGGCTCGCCAGAATACGCGTCACTACTCTTGATGAACTGTGGTATCGTGTTGAAGCTGCATGGGCAGCTGTACTTGTACACGCCTTCCAAGCTCTGTTTGACTCAATGCCCAGGCTTATCAAGGCCGTTATTACGGCCAGAGGTGGTTGTTCTGGGTATTGATTTCTCAGGATCTATGCACCCAAATTGCGTGAAAATGTAATCACATGTCAGTTTTAGTGTAATATATTTGTCCAATGAATACCCGTTTATCATCTGCATTTCTCCTTGGTGTAGCAATTTTAATGGCCAGTAGTGTACATATTTTGCTTTACCATGTTACTTTTTAGTAATGATAGCTAGAAACCAGAGGAAGTGTGAAGTTCAAGACCAGGTACACTTGTCTGCCACAGAGCGTGAAAGTTCAAGATCAGGTACACTTGTCTGGTACAGAGCGTAAAGGTTGAAGTTGCGTAAGATTGATAAAACATAGCGACAAGATGAGCAATGTGTGATGATGTGAGACAATGGCAATAAAAGGGTGATTATACTGAATATAATAATAATAAAGGAGACAGTAAGAGCAACTGAGAAACCACATGCGTGAGATTATGTCACTAATGAATATAATGGTTACACTGAAATGACAAAAGTCGTGGGACAGCTATACGAACGTATACAGATGGCGGTAGTATCGCGTACACATGATATAAAACGATAGCGCATAGGCGGAGTTGTCATTTGTACTGGGGTGATTCATGTGGAAAGGTGTCTTACTTTGATTATGGCCGCACCACGGGGATTTACAGACTATGAACGCGGAATAGTAGTTGGAGTTAGACACATGGTACAGTATGTTTCCGAAATCGTTAAGGAATTTAATATTCCGAGATCCACAGTGTCAAGAGTGTGCGGAGAATACCAAATTTCAGGCATTACCTCTTCCCACGAACAACGCAGTGGCCGTCAGCCTTCACTCAACGAGTGGCGCAGTGGTTAGACACTGGACTCGCATTCGGGAGGACGACGGTTCAATTCCGCGTCCGGCCATCCTGATTTAGGTTTTCCGTGATTTCCCTACATCGCTCCAGGCAAATGCCGGGATGGTTCCTTTCAAAGGGCACGGCCGACTTCCTTCCCCATCCTTCCCTAATCTGATGAGACCGATGACCTCGCTGTCTGGTCTCCTTCCCCAAAACAACCAACAATCACTCAACGACCGAGAGCAGCGGCGTTTGCGTAGAGTTGTCAGTGCTAAAGCAGCACTGCGTGAAATAACAGCAGAAATCAATGTGCGACGTACGACGAACGTATCCCTTCGGACAATGTGGCGAAATTTGGCGTAAATAGGCTGTGGCAGCAGACGACCGACGCGAGTGCCTTTGCTAACGGCACATCATCTGCAGCACCGCTCTGCTCTTGACTGTATTGGTTGGGTCCTCGACGACTGAAAAACAGTGGCCTGGTTCAAATGGTTCAAATGGCTCTGAGCACTATGGGACTTAACATCTGAGGTCATCAGTCCCCTAGACTTAGAGCTACTTAAACCTAACTAACCTAAGGACAGCACACACATTCAAGCCCGAGGCAGGATTCGAACCTGCGACCGTAGCAGCAGCGCGGTTCCGGACTGACGCGCCTAGAACCGCTCGGCCACAACGGCTGGCAGTGGCCTGGTCAGATGAGTTCCGATCTCATTTCGTAACAGCTGATGGTAGGGTTCGAGAGTGGTGCAAACTCCACGAAGCCAAGGACGCAGGTTGTCAAGAAGGCATTGTGCAATTTGGTGATAGCTCCATAATGGTGTGAGCTGTGTTTACATGGAATAAACCGATCATTGACTGGAAACGATTATGTTCGGCTAATTGGAGACCATTTGGGGCCATTCATGGATTTCATGTTCCCAAACAACGGTGGAATTTTTATGGATGATAATGGGCCACGTCACTAAGGGGACAGTTGTTCGTGATTGGTTTAAAGAACATTTTGGACAGTTCGAGTGAATGAATTGGCCACACAGATCGTCCTACATGAATCCCATCGAATATTTATGGGACATAATCGAGAGTTCAGCTCGTGCACAAAATCCTGCACTGGAAACAGATTCACAATTATGGACGGCTTTAGAGGTGGTATGGTTCAGTATTTCTGCAGTGGACTTCCAATGACTTGTTCAGTCCGTACCACGTTGAGGTGCTCTACTGCGCCGGTTGAAGGATGTCCGACACGATATTAAGAGGTATCCCACGACTTTTGTCATTTCGGTATATTTGGCAATAAATTAATGGCTTCTAAGTTCCGTATTGTTACTCATTGAATGCTTTTCCATTGCTGTCTTTACGATAATCCCGACATGCCTGCTCCACACATTCTGCAACCAGAACTGATACTTTCATCCTTTCAGATGTGGTCACACTTGATCATGCTAATTTCTTCTTTGCCCCAAAAGATTTTCATTATATTCTGGTACGCCCGGTGTTTTTCGTATCTGGCATTTTGCTTCCGGCTCTGTGGCTCTTATCGGTGCCACATCTTGAGACTTGTGTACCTAGTTTTTCATAGGGAGTTTTGAAGAATACTTCTGTGTTTTCGTCAGGTTACTATGGTGCTGGCTGCATGGTAATTACAGCAAATTTTATTCAAACTGCATAAAAATAACTTTGTAAGTTATATGCGCAGATATGAGTGTAAGTAATGGTGCATCGTGTGGGCGTGTGATGTTGCAGGATACCCGCCAAATATCTGAGCGTGTCAGTGGGCAGCGTGAACATCAGGTCGGCCACCAAAGTGCCTGTGTCCGCAGTCTTTGTCCACTCCAAATACAACCGCACAACAAACCAGAACGATATCGCTGTTCTCAGGGTAAGTTTATGCGTCCTAGTCTGATCAGTCATATGTACATTTTCATCTATCATGAAAGTTATGTGGTCACATCATTGTCAATTTTTCGACTATCTCGCCAGCAACTTTTTGCAAAAACACGTTATGTATTAAACTAGGACTAGCCATTAGACGTAAACAGTGCAGACATCCATTTTAGAATCAACGGAATTCCATTGGCAAAGTTGTCAGCAGCTAAACTGCATCAGTTTAAAAGCCCATTTAAGCACTGGGCAATTGGATGAGGTGGAGATGATAATATTTTATCTACTCTTAGATGGACTGAAGTTCTTTATAGTTTTCTGAACATGAAATTGTCAGTATTATTTGACGTGGAGTACGCATTCTTTGCTTAGAATATGTTCTAGGTTTTCAAACGCTCTTCAGGAAAATACATACTTTCAAACGTTGTTCTACGGGGCAGATTACTAATATTTTCACTACGTGTGCATAGATTACCTAAGCGCTCTCACGGGGATACAATGACAATGATGGCATCCAGATGCTTGTTACGTAGGGGACAGACGGGTGAGGTGTTGAAAAATTGCTTACAATAACGAATGTAAACAATTTAACAGTAAAGGCGAGAGGGCATTTTTAGCACTTCTAAACGGTGTAAGTCTACATCCAGTGAGCTGTTGAAAAGTTGCTTACAATAACGAATATCAATAATTTAACAGTAAAGGCGAAAGGACATTTTTAGCACTCGTAAACAGAGTAAGTCTTCATCGAGTGGAATTTGTAAGTACGAGGAATAACTCAGACTCATTTCTTTAGCAGATGTTTATTACTCCATTTCAATGTTTGCATGCTCTTTTTCAGAGTTCTCCCCTCCTACTTGAATGCTCTTTTTATTGCATCTCTGACAGTCCTCAAACACATGCTGTAGGCCATTCTTCGTCGTCTCCTTGAGAATCGCCTCACTTTTGTTGAGCACTGCTTCAAAGTTCTTAAATCGAATGCCCTGAAGCTTTGTCTTTAGTGATGGGGACACCAAAAATCACTAGATGTGAGATCGGGGCTTAAGACGAATGCGGTACACAGGTATTGTTGAACTGACCCAGAAACTACATGACTTGATTTGCGACATGACGCGACACATTGTGAAGTCGCCACCCTGTTCAAATGGTTCAAATGGCTCTAAGCACTATGGGACTTAACATCTGAGGTCATCAGTCCCCTAGACTTAGAATTACTTAAACTTAACTAACCTAAGGACACCACACACATCCATGCCCGAGGCAGGATTCGAACCTACGACCGTAGCAGCAGCGCGGTTTCGGACTGAAGCGCCTAGAACCGCTCGGTTACAGCGGCCGGTTCGCCACCCTTTCCGAGAAAGTTCTGAGCATTGCCGTGCAATGTGTTTCCTCTATGTACCCAATATTGCCAAGGAGTATGCTGCTGTAACAGTAGTGTGAGGGGGAAATGCATGCTAGCAAATCGTTCCATGACAGTCAAAATCCGCGCGGGATTAGCCGAGCGGTCTTAGGCGCTGCAGTCATGGACTGTGCTGCTGGTCCCGGCGGAGGTTCGAGTCCTCCCTCGGGCATGGGTGTATGTGTTTGTCCTTAGGATAATTTAGGTTAAGTAGTGTGTCAGCTTAGGGACTGATGACCTTAGCAGTTAAGTCCAATAAAATTTCACACATATTTGAACATTTTTTTGGCAGTCAAAAAATGTGATCACCATCACTTACCCTGCAGAGGGAACAACTGCCGCCTGTTTTGATGTTGGAGAACCTGTAAAATTCCACACTGCGCCGGTTCGTTTTGCTTCAGAATCATAATGATGCAACCATGACTCATCACCAGTGATAATCGATTCCAAAAATGCACCCACGCCATCAGCAAAGAGAGATAGCACCTCACGGCTTGTTTCCATTCACACAGCGTGTTGTTCAGCAGTCAACAGACATGGCACTCAACGGGCACAAACATGGCTCGTGTGGAAATGATCATGCATAATCATAAAATCCTCAGTTCTTCACTGAGGTTACGTGATGTTATTCGCCGATTCTCACGGACAGTGACAGCAGCTGTGTTGATGTTGACATCAGTCACTGCAGAAGCCGAAACATCAAGCCCATCTTTCTTGACACAAACAATTCGATCTTCTTTGAAGTCCTTGAACCACCTAGATACTATTGCACGAGGGAGTGCGTTTTCACCGTACACTTGCTGCAGCTTTTCGTAACTTTTTGTATGGCTTAAATGAACACAGAGTTTTATTCTATGGTATTTTTCCTCTCGCGTCACCTCCATTGCTTGGTAAGCGAAGTGCAAAGTGCCCCTACAAAATAGGGCATTACTACCAACCTACCGCTACGAGAATGTATCCTCCTATGGAATTTTTTATATAAAACCCACTCTTTTCAGATATTCATGGTACGGATAGGAAACTATGGCAGGAAAAAAATCTGTGGCAGGCTTTGTTGATCAGCTCTTGCATAGTCTGATTAAAATTAGTTGTTAGTGCCCACTTCCCGAAATGGTAATCAGTAGAGCAGTAGAGAACTGCAGACCCATGTCTGATCCACAATGTCTTCACTGAGCTGCGATGCGCGAGACAGTGGGTGAATTAATATTTCGTAGACTCCTGCAGGTTTCCAAAGATTACCGATACGACCTCTCAGACTGATACAAGTGCGGACACTGTGTGTTTATCAATGCCGCACTCACTCAGCTGTGTTGCGGAATGTACAGGCGCGATGCGCCTATGACTTCCTTTGCTCACTACTACGCCTCCCTCTGCAACCGGACACAGTCCGCCTCCTTAGCTGAGTTGTCAGTGCGTCCCATTGCCCTGCAGCAGGTCCGGGTTCGATTCCCGGCTGGGTTGGAGGTTTTCTCCGCTTGGGGTCTGCGTGTTGTGTTGTTCCCGTAATCATTTCGTCATCATCGACACGAAAGTCGCCCAGTGTGGCGTCAACTCGGCTGCCAAACATCCCCAGATGGGGCCTCCCGGCCAGCAATGCCATACGATTGTTTCATTTCATTGTGACGTAGCTAACTTATGTTGCATCAGCCGTATAGCAGGACTACATCTGCTGGGTCACTCTTGGCTAGAGCTTGCCCGCGTGAAGGCGAGTGACGAAACTGTCGGCCGAGTGAAGCTTAGTTCGTCAGCGTGCTACAAACCGTCAGTTTGGCCTCTAGCGAGCAGATGGTAGGGGGCTCCAGGTCTTCAAATCAGTGGAGGAGGAGACGGTAGCTCATAGCAACCAAATCCAGCAGGCCAGACTGGCTGCTGTCACATAGGTGGCGGTCATCTGGGGATGGTAGGCAGCTTGTCACATCTCCCTTCTCAGAATTGGCTCACTGCAACTGAACAGAAGGCGCGGGCTCCCGGGACGCATTCCCAGGCTGCCGGCTACTCAGCTGTAGTTGACGCAGCCAACGGCGTTGCCGCATTGATAACATCGGTTCCCGTCCGATCACCGAAGTTAAGCGCTGTTGGGCCCGGCTAGCACTTGGATGGGTGACCATGCGGTCTACCGAGCGCTGTTGGCAAGCGGGGTGCACTCAGCCCTTGTGAGGCAAAGTGAGGAGCTACGTGATTGAGAAGTAGCGGCTCCGGTCTCGTAAACTGACATACGACCGGAAGAGCGGTGTGCTGACCACACGCCCATCCGTATCCGCATTCAGTGACGCCTGTGGTCAAAGGATGACACGGCGGTCGGTCGGTACCGTTGGGCCTTCCAAGGTCTGTTCGGACGGAGTTAAGTTTTAACTGAAGAAGGACTTGGAAGTCCGAGTATTTGTAGGTGTCATTCGGAGACAGTGACGTTATCCTCTGGTGAGAATCACCGAATGTGCCTGGTTTTCTGTTCCTGTCAGCGCTCTTCGCTACATCATAGTTTCCCCGTCTTTCGTTTCTGGCTTTCAGCTCGTAACTTTCCTCAATGTCAGAGTGCTGAAGGTCGTTCTTGTGAATGATTTACGTGGTGGCACCATACTGCGTGTGGTTGATTGAAAGGCATTATGCTCCTATGTGTGTTCGCATTTCAGTTGGCAACACCTTCACGACAGGGTTTGGATGCAGTAAAACATCTTTTTAGCGTGATGTTTGCCTAGGTAGTCAAGTCCATGATTCGCCAACTTGTGACAACACTGCCATGTGGCCACAACCACTTCTAGCATTGTGGTCACTAGTGAATTTATACCACTGTTACCTACCGCATCAACGTGAAGATTTGAGTCTCTTCCGTCTTCCCAACTAAGAGGTCTAGACTAAAGACTGACACGTGCGTACCCGTGTCTCCTAAACATTTATTTTCCTTGCCGTGTACTACGCCTAACAGTCTGCATTCTATATCTGCACACGTCTGTGCAGTATTGTGTCCTACGGGAATGGTTGCCGACGGGCGATGCTTTCCGGCCTGCGGTTAGCGGAAGCTTCTGCAGATGCTCTTCTTCCTGTTTTTTTATTTCTATACTTCTGTGTTTTATGCCACACTAGCCGCAGTCCAACTGACGACACTGCTTCTGCAGATGGCTCTTACATCCATATCTGTAACTCTTAATTTGAAAAGCAAAGACCCTATAACACTACAGGTTATCACTATGAAAGCGAGTCCCCTATACTGTTTCTCCTTCGACAGGAATTAAAATTGACGGCGATAGCGTGTTAATGGAAAGTAAATAATCGGACTATGTTTCGTTAACTGAGAGATGGCTTATTGAAGGGAAGCAGCTGTTATTCTAATGGGAATCAAACCAACGGTATTATAGTTGTAAACTAAATCAAAATACTGTCACCAGCCTAATTTGGCGAAGTAATTCCAAATAAATATACGGTTAATAAAGTAATGTAACTACTGTTCTGAACTCTACTTGAAACAGAAAGCTGTTTGGTAAATTGTACACGAAAACAACAGCTCACTGAATATGTATTAGCAAAGCAGCTTGCCACGATCAATACAAACACATGCTTAAATGTATCGGATTAGCAGCAAACTGTTTCACACTAACGTATACTGTGTGTTTAGAAGTGTGAACGATAATGTTCATCAAAAAGAACTACTTTACACAGAAGCGCCAAAGAAACTGGTATAGACGTGCGTATTCAAATACAGACATATGTACAAAAGGCAGAATACGGCGCTGCAGTCGGCAAAGCCATCATAAGACAAGTGTCTGGTGCAGTTGTTAGATCGGTTACTGCTGCTACAATGGCACGTTATCAAGATTTAAGTGCGTTTGAACGTGGTGTTATAGTCGGGACACTAGCGATGGGGCACAGTATCTCAGAGGTAGCGATGAAGTAGGGATTTCCCTATACGACCATTTCACGGGTGTACTGTGAATGTCAGGAATCCGCTAAAACATCAAATCTCCGACATCGCTGCTGCCGGAAAAAGATCCAGCAAGAACGGGACCAACGAATCGATCAACGTGACAGAAGTGTCAATGTGTGAACCATTCAACGAAATATCATCGATATGGACTTTCGGAGCGGAGGGCCCACTCTTGTACCTTTGACGACTGCACGGCGCAAAGCCTTACTCGTCGCCTGGGTCTCTCAACACCGACATTGGACTGTTGATTACCGGAAACATGTTGCCTGGTCAGACGAATCTCGTTTCAAATTTTATCGAGCGGATGGACGTGTACGTGCATGGTGGAGGCTGTGTAATGGTGTGGGGCTTGTGCAGTTGGAGTGATGTGGGACCTCTGATAGGTCTAGATACGACTCTGACAGGTGACAAGTACGTAAGCATTCTGTCTGATCACCTGCGTCCAATCATGTCCATTGTGCATCCCGATGGATTTGCTCAATTCCAGCAGGACAATGCGACACCCCACACGTCCAGAGTTGTCACAGGCTGGCTTCAGGAACACCCTTTGAGTTCACTTCCGATGGCCACCAAACTGCTCAGACATGAACATTATTGAGCATATCTGGGATGCCTTGCGACGTGCTGTTTACAAGAGATCTCCTCCCCTCGACCTCTTACGAATTTATGGACAGCCCTGCAGAATTCATATTGTCAGTTCCCTCCAGCACTATTTCAGACATTAGTCAAATCCATGCCACGTCGTGTCGCGGTACTTACGCCTGCTCGCAGGGGGCCTGCACGATAATAGGCAGGTGTACCAGTTTCTTTGTCTCTTCAGTGTATAATGGAGAAGCACATATAAATTGACAACGAACACTATTTGTTTCACGAGTCTTTGTACTATACAGAATGTAAATGAAGCATCCAGGACCCTAATCTGTTCTGGTTTTAATAAGCTCTTACCATTTATGATTTTAATAATAACAATGTCTCTAGGATAATTACTGAACCGTAGAAACATTTTCACTGTAAAATTTACTAAACTTATGGCTTAACATAAGGTGGGGGCGGGGGCGAAAACAGTTCTGTCTAGTGGCTGGGTTTTGGACTAACATTCCTAACAAGACACAGTAATAATTCACGTAGAAACACACATAAGAAAGTAAAAGAGTAAATGCAAATAAAAGAACAGTACAGATAAAGTAAGTGGAGGCCTTTGAACTGTTATGGCCTGTACTTCGTTTTTATTATCACTGTTCTGTTGTGCAGGTTTTACTATTGTGCAAAACTTTTAATGAAAATTTGAAGTAATACTTCCAATTACTCCCATTTCAACACCCATTCTTTTGAAATACTTTAGGTATGCACTTTGATTATCGTATGAAGTCTTTCACACAAAATATTAAGTAACCGCTTAACGAAGTAACGGACGTTATCGTTAGTTAGCTTTGAGATTGGACGTGGTGAGTTGATGCTAATCAACACCTTGTTGACTTTGAACGGGGTCGTATAATAGGGCTATGAAAGGCTAGATGTTCCTTCTGTGATATTACAGAAAGAGTTGGCAGGGATTTAGCCATTGTGCATGATTTTCGTCAGCTGTGGTCACGATAATCTACGGTCACAAGAAGACCAGACTCCGGGTGGCCACGTGGTACTACTGAGACGGAAGACCATGGTATTCGGCTTATGGCTCTGGGGCATCGCACTGCATCTGCAGCAACAATTTGAGCAGCAACTGGCACTACAGTGACAGAAGAAAATGTTTCAAATCGGTTACTTCAAGGACAGATACGAGCCAGGCGCCCTGTAGCGTGAATTCCACCCACCCCTAATCATCACCATTTGCAGATTCAGTGGTGTGAAGCGACAAATCATTGGAGGGCCGGATGGAGGTCCGTTGTGTTTTCTGATGAGAGTTGGTTCTGTCTTGGTACCGGCGATGACCATGTGTTGGTTAGCAGGAGGCAAGCTGAAACCAACCCGTATGCATGCTAGACACACTGCACTAACACCTGGAGTTAAGGTCTGGGGTGCGATTTTGTATGACAGCAGGAGCATCCTTATGATTATCCCACACACTCTTGACTGCTAAATTGAATGTCAATTTGGTGATACGACCTGTTATGCTACCATTCTTAAGCAGCATTCCAGGGTTTGTTTTCCAACACGATCACGCTCGTCCACATACCGCTGTCGCAACCCAGCTTGCTCTAAACAGTGTCGACATGTTTCCTTGGCCAGCTCGATCACCAGATCTGTCTCCAGTCGGGCGCACATGGGACATCATCGAACGATAACTCCAGCGTCATTCACAAACAGCTTTAACCGTTCCTGTACTGACCGATCTAGTGCAACAGGCATGGAACTCATCCACAAAGAGACATCTGACACCTGTGCTACACAATGCACGCGCGTTTGCAGGTTTGCATTGAACATATAGGTGGTTACACTGGTTATTAATGTACCAGAATTTCGCATTTGCAATGGCTTATCTGTTACTTACATTGATCTGTGACCTTGCAATGTTAACCACTTACGTATGTTACCTAGATAAATGTGTTTCCGAAATTTCATTCCTCTGCATTAATTACCTTTTGGTGTTGCTAATTTTTCCGCCGGTGTAACATATTAACATATTTACACCAGGAAGGGAAACAGTTTATAAAAAAGAACATTCGCATATCAGTTCTGGTCACTAACTTTGCGGGAAAAATAGGAACAGTTATTTCCATACTATCAGTTCAAAGAACATATATATCACAGATATTACAGTTTTCATAGGAAACGTTGAAGTCACATTACAGAGGGACAACCAATGCCGGACGTAAGTGTTACAACCCGATTGTCGCTACGCCCTTTAGCAGCAATATCAGTTCCCTCCAACTGTGCGGCGATTATACACTCCTGGAAATTGAAATAAGAACACCGTGAATTCATTGTCCCAGGAAGGGGAAACTTTATTGACACATTCCTGGGGTCAGATACATCACATGATCACACTGACAGAACCACAGGCACATAGACACAGGCAACAGAGCATGCACAATGTCGGCACTAGTACAGTGTATATCCACCTTTCGCAGCAATGCAGGCTGCTATTCTCCCATGGAGACGATCGTAGAGATGCTGGATGTAGTCCTGTGGAACGGCTTGCCATGCCATTTCCACCTGGCGCCTCAGTTGGACCAGCGTTCGTGCTGGACGTGCAGACCGCGTGAGACGACGCTTCATCCAGTCCCAAACATGATCAATGGGGGACAGATCCGGAGATCTTGCTGGCCAGGGTAGTTGACTTACACCTTCTAGAGCACGTTGGGTGGCACGGGATACATGCGGACGTGCATTGTCCTGTTGGAACAGCAAGTTCCCTTGCCGGTCTAGGAATGGTAGAACGATGGGTTCGATGACGGTTTGGATGTACCGTGCACTATTCAGTGTCCCCCCGACGATCACCAGTGGTGTACGGCCAGTGTAGGAGATCGCTCCCCACACCATGATGCCGGGTGTTGGCCCTGTGTGCCTCGGTCGTATGCAGTCCTGATTGTGGCGCTCACCTGCACGGCGCCAAACACGCATACGACCATCATTGGCACCAAGGCAGAAGCGACTCTCATCGCTGAAGACGACACGTCTCCATTCGTCCCTCCATTCACGCCTGTCGCAACACCACTGGAGGCGGGCTGCACGATGTTGGGGCGTGAGCGGAAGACGGTCTAACGGTGTGCGGGACCGTAGCCCAGCTTCATGGAGACGGTTGCGAATGGTCCTCGCCGATACCCCAGGAGCAACAGTGTCCCTAATTTGCTGGGAAGTGGCGGTGCGGTCCCCTACGGCACTGCGTAGGATCCTACGGTCTTGGCGTGCATCCGTGCGTCGCTGCGGTCCGGTCCCAGGTCGACGGGCACGTGCACCTTCCGCCGACCACTGGCGACAACATCGATGTACTGTGGAGACCTCACGCCCCACGTGTTGAGCAATTCGATGGTACATCCACCCGGTCTCCCGCATGCCCACTATGCGCCCTCGCTCAAAGTCCGTCAACTGCACATACGGTTCACGTCCACGCTGTCGCGGCATGCTACCAGTGTTAAGGACTGCGATGGAGCTCCGTATGCCACGGCAAACTGGCTGACACTGACGGCGGCGGTGCACAAATGCTGCGCAGCTAGCGCCATTCGACGGCCAACACCGCGGTTCCTGGTGTGTCCGCTGTGCCGTGCGTGTGATCATTGCTTGTACAGCCCTCTCGCAGTGTCCGGAGCAAGTATGGTGGGTCTGACACACTGGTGTCAATGTGTTCTTTTTTCCATTTCCAGGAGTGTAATAGCCACGCACGCATCACACGGATTCGCCACTCTGACTCTGCGTGAGATGCGAATGGGGATACCCCGTAAAAAGACCCCGAGAGTCCTATTTTCAGCTTCACACGGGATTACTCAATCAGCCGCTGCACTCTGCGTCATCTCATATGTTTGTGCATTAGTCTTTCAGCAGATGTCGGAGAAGGACTCCACAGATTCACTGGTTCAAATGGCTCTGAGCACTATGGGACTCAACTGCTGAGGTCATTAGTCCCCTAGAACTTAGAACTAGTTAAACCTAACTAACCTAAGGACACCACAAACATCCATGCCCGAGGCAGGATTCGAACCTGCGACCGTAGCGGTCTTGCAGTTCCAGACTGCAGCGCCTTTAACCGCACGGCCACTTCGGCCGGCACAGAGTCACTGGGCTTCTGTGCTAAACTACTAAGTTTTCCCCTGACGAATCTCGTGCTTTTTTTTTTTTTTTTTTTTTTTTTTTTTGCATCGCTTGTTCAGGCCGTTAGCTGTTTGTGCCTTACTAAGTGTTTCATGATACATAATGTTTGTTTTAACCTCGCCTGTTAACCGTTAATTAGGTATGTGTACACATGTCTCCACGTCGTTAGTAAATAACAGTTACACCCGCTGTCGTTTTCCCGCAAAAAGGCGTTATTAAGTTGGCTGCTAATGGATCCACGGAAGGAGGGTGTACACTCAACACTATATTGCTTCCGCTTGTCCCTATTGTGTCTGCTGTTGAATGATTTGTAATATTTCCACTTGCCTATGTGATTCCTCATTATACTCTCTCTGCTGAGAATTACTTGGTTATCTGTTCCGAAAAAGTGGCTATAGCTTCACCTATAGCAGCTGCATGTGCGTTTGACATATTTGTATTTCACAATTGCCGTTACAAGAAAAGAAAAAATTGGAAAATCTGCACTTTACAATACACAACAAAAATGAACTAAATTATTCTTTACACCGTGTCGTAGCCCATCGTGAATCAGAAAAGTGTTGCACCAAACGCCCAGCCCGTGTACAAATGACACATATGCCTGGCATTGCCTTAGTGCGTTGCAACCCGTGCCCTGACAAATTACAGAATTTACACCTCACTGGCGTTAAATACGCTTCCCTATAGCTCCCTTTAACCTGTGACAAGACTGCAGGCTCCGGTAGCCTCATAAATGTGAACCTAAGATACCTACGAACATCACTATACTCCACCACTGGCACAACAAACGAAAAAAGGACAAGGTAAAAAAAAAAAAAACAGTCGCTCACTGCTTTGCATAGTGATGAAATGATAGGTGAAGTGAGGGTGTGGTATCTGCTGTAGCAACGCCAGGGGTCTGCACGGACTGTGACCACTGCTGACACTAAAATGTATGTAAGGTATGACCCGTTCGGATGCAGGATGGTGAAGTATAGAGTGCAATAGAGTTAATACATGGGGCACCAGAGGCGCTAATGAGACAATATTAGTGAATTTATTGGCTTGACTTTTACTAATGAGCCGGCCGGTGTGGCCGAGCGGTTCTAGGCGCTACAGTCTGGAACCGCGCGACCGCTACGGTCGCAGGTTCGAATCCTGCCTCGGGCATGGATGTGTGTGATGTCCTTAGGTTAGTTAGGTTTAAGTAGTTCTAAGTTCTGGGGGACTGATGACCTCAGCAGTTAAGTCCCATAGTGCTCAGAGCCATTTGAACAATTTTTTTTTTTTTTACTACTGAATCACATTCTCCACAGCAGCGGCGATGCCAGGAGAAGTGGGCATGCGGAACTGGGATGTGCTGATGTATCCACAAGGAGTGCTGTGCAAGATAGCCAACCCTAATTGTTGGCACACATAGCCGTTCAGCCAAGACACTTGACAGCGCAACAACAGGGATTACTAGGGTGTACTACCCGGCGGATTTGTGTCGAGGTACGGTGAACCGGCCAGTCTGTGGATGGTTTTTAGGCGGTTTTCCATCTGCCTCGGCGAATGCGGGCTGGTTCCCCTTATTCCGCCTCAGTTACACTATGTCGGCGATTGCTGCGCAAACAAGTTCTCCACGTAGGCGTACACCACCATTACTCTACCACGCAAACGTAGGGGTTACACTCGTCGTGTGAGACGTTCCCGGGGGGGTCCACCGGGGGCCGAACCGCACAATAACCCTGGGTTTGGTGTGGGGCGGCGGAGGGGTGAAGTGGACTGCGGTAGTCGTCGTGGGGTTGTGGACCACTGCGGCTGCGGCGCGGACGGAGCATCTCCGTCGTTTCTAGGTCCCCGGTTAACATACAATACAATATCCTAGTAAGCACCCAGCAGCTCTGCAGTGAGCTCTAGGTAGTTGTGTTACATGATGTGCTGTCGTCCAGATGACGGCTGTGGAGAATGGTGTCGGCTCAGATGCAAGTCAAGGGGCGGCAGCAGCTAGCGCTTGTCCCCAGGACAACAATATTTCGACAATGTGCCAAACAGCAGCAGTTTCACCTCCGGTGAGCAGGTGGTGGAAGGCTCCAAGTCTTCATATCAGTGGAGGAAGAGACTGCAGCTCACAGTGGCTCTGTGCAACTGAACAGAAGAAGGGCTTGCAAGCCCGAGTCTTAGTAGCTGTCAGTCAGAGGCAATGACATTATTCTCTGGTTGATGACGACATGTGGCCTGGTTTTCTGGGCCAATCAGCGCTCTTCAGCATACTGCGGTGTCCATACTATCGTTTCAGGCTTTCACCTCAATACTTTCTGCAGTGTCAGTGTGCTGAAAGTCGTTCTGGAATATGATTTACGCGTTGATACTCAACTGCGCATGGTTGATAGAATGTTGTATGCTTCCTTCTCATTCAGGTGATACTGCTGAGTTGGCGACTCAGACACCTCAATTGAGCGATGCGTAATAAGGCCTCCGTTGTGCACCACACTTTGTGCAGTATTGGCGTTCCTGCGTGATTGACATTCCGACGTAGATGTTGCACACGAACCTGCCCTGGCTTGGTTTGGTGCTGGCCAGAGAGACACTTCAAAAATTTTGCATTCGTCAAGGAGCTCTTTCTGCGGCGCTTCAGTAGATTTGGGCAACTTTAGAAGGGATGGATTTGCTACTCAGGTGAAATCCAATGAATAGTCCATCTTCGAATTCACTGTGCTCTCATGACCAACCCAATCAGCTGTTAACGCATTTCTACTGGTGACACAAGATTCCTGTCTCTTTTTACACTGGCGGGTCCGACTCTGTGACATCTTATGGTCAACTCTGCATTATGTAGTGGTATACAGACAGTTCTTTTGACCTCATAGTGTATGTACAGTGTTGGATAGCACTGACTTCTGCGATCAGTGATGCTGTTGCAGCCGTTTACATCTACATCTACATCTACATGATTACTTTGCAATTCACATTTAAGTGCTTGGCAGAGGGTTCATCGAACCACAATCGTACTATCTCCCTACCATTCCACTCCCGAACAGCGCGCGGGAAAAACGAACACCTAAACCTTTCTGTTCGAACTCTGATTTCTCTTATTTTATTTTGATGATCATTCCTACCTATGTAGGTTGGGCTCAACAAAATATTTTTGCATTCGGAAGAGAAAGTTGGTGACTGAAATTTCGTAAATAGATCTCGCCGCGAGGAAAAACGTCTTTGCTTTAATGACTTCCATCCCAACTCGCGTATCATATCTGCTACACTCCCTCCCCTATTACGTGATAATACAAAACGAGCTGCCCTTTTTTGCACCCTTTCGATGTCCTCCGTCAATCCCACCTGGTAAGGATCCCACACCGCGCAGCAATATTCTAACAGAGGGCGAACGAGTGTAGTGTAAGCTGTCTCTTTAGAGGACTTGTTGCATCTTCTAAGTGTCCTTCCAATGAAACGCAACCTTTGGCTCGCCTTCCCCCACAATATTATCTATGTGGTCTTTCCAACTGAAGTTGTTCGTAATTTTTACACCCAGGTACTTAGTTGAATTGACAGCCTTGAGAATTGTACTATTTATCGAGTAATCGAATTCCAACAGATTTCTTTTGGAACTCAGGTGGATCACCTCACACTTTTCGTTATTTAGCGTCAACTGCCACCTGCCACACCATACAGCAATCTTTTCTAAATTGCTTTGCAACTGATACTGGTCTTCGGATGACCTTACTAGACGGTAAATTACAGAATCATCTGCGAACAACCTAAGAGAACTGCTCAGATTGTCACCCAGGTCATTTATATAGATCAGGGACAGCAGAGGTCCCAGGACGCTTCCCTGGGGAACACCTGATATCACTCCAGTTTTACTCGATGATTTGCCGTCTATTACTACGAACTGCGACCTTCCTGACAGGAAATCACGAATCCAGTCGCACAACTGAGACGATACCCCATAGGCCCGCAGCTTGATTAGAAGTCGCTTGTGAGGAACGGTGTCAAAAGCCTTCCGGAAATCCAGAAAGACGGAATCAACCTGAGATCCCCTGTCGATAGCGGCCATTACTTCTTGCGGATAAAGAGCTAGCTGCGTTGCACAAGATCGATGTTTTCTGAAACCATGCTCATTACGTATGAATAGATCGTTCCCTTCGATGTGATTCATAATGTTTGAATACAGTATATGCTCCAAAACCCTACTGCAAACCGACGTCAATGATATAGGTCTGTAGTTCGATGGATTACTCCTACTACCCTTCCTAAACACTGGTGCGACCTGCGCAATTTTCCAATCTGTAGGTACAGATCTATTGGTGAGCGAGCGGTTGTATATGATTGCTTAGTAGGGAGCTATTGTATCAGCGTAATCTGAAAGGACCCTTATCGGGATACAGTCTGGACTTGAAGACTTGCCCGTATCAAGCGATTTGAGTTGCTTCGCAACCCCTAAGGTATCTAATTCTAAGAAACTCATGCTAGCAGCTGTTCGTTTTTCAAATTCTGGAATATTCCACTCGTCTTTCCTGGTGAAGGAATTTCGGAAAATTACGTTCAATAACTCCGCTTTAGCGGCACAGTCGTCGGTAACAGTACCATCGGCACTGCGCAGCGAAGGTATTGACTGCATCTTACCGCTTGTGTACTTTGCATACGACCAGAATTTCTTCGGATTTTCTACCAAATTTCGAGACAATGTTTCGTTGTGGAACCTATTAAAGGCATCTCGCATTGAAGTCCGTGCCAAATTTCGCACGTCTGAAAATTTTAGCCAATCTTCGGGATTTCGCGTTCTTTTGAACTTCACATGCTTTTTCCGTTGCCTCTACAACAGCGTGTTTCGTGTTTACTTCTTGTATATTGTGACGTAACGTTAAAAAGTATCTCGTTCCGTGTAACTGTGTCAAAGAGCTGGTAGAATTCACCTAGGCGATAGTGATTAAGTCCATACAATGCTTTTGTCTCCATACAGTCTTGTTAGAAATAGGTTCCTGAAGCCGCACGTTCAAACTGTGGACAGTTAGACTCGCTGTAGAGGGACCTATCGCCCCCTATTACTAAAATAATAATATACTGCATGACTCAACTGCCTGGTGCTAGTGTTTCAATCAACACAACTTTACCGACTGCATATCCCGAACATACCTTCAGTTATTCTGCTAGGGAACTGTACGTACGGCTTAACATGGGATCCGAACGGCCTGTTGTTCATCGCGAATCTTCCCGACCCTGAGGGGTAAAGGCTAGATGAAAGGGAAACTCAAGTTTTTCGTGGTCCGGTCGGGATTCAATCATGCGACCTATCAGTTCCCATACACTAGCTTTACCTCGAGACCACTACACTGAGTGTAGTGCATTGGTGGAGCTGTCATTTGTTGTCAGGAGATTCTTATGGAAAGGTTTCCGACACGATTGTGGCAGCACAACGGGAATTAACAGACTTGGTACGCAGATGTATGGTACATTCCATTTCGGCAATTCAGTATACGTCGAGGATACAAGATTTTAGGCATAACCTGTCACCATGGACAACACAATGGCCGATGGCCCTCACTTAACGACTAAGAGCAGCTGCGACTGCGTAGAGTTGTCAGTGCTAACAGACAAGCAACACCGACAATGAGTTAAATAACCGCATAATCAATGTGGGAAGTACGACAATCGTAACCGTTAGGACAGTGGGGCGAAATTTGGCGTTAATGAGCTGTGACGACCGCCGCGGGTGCCTTTTCTAACAGCACGACATCGCCCACAGTGATTCTCCTGGGCTCGTGACCATATCGGTTGAATCCTAGACGACTGGAAAACTGTGGCCTGGTCAGATGAGTCCTGATTTCATTTGGTGAGAGCTGATGGTAGACTTTCAGTGTGCTGCATACCCCACGGAAACATGGTCCTAAGTTGTCAGTAAGGGACTGTGCACGCTGATAGTGGCTCCATAATGGCATGGGATGTGCTTACATGGAATGGAGTGGATCCTCTGGTCCAACTGAAGTGATCATTGACTGGAAATTGTTATGTTTGGCTACTTGGAGACTATTTGCAACGATTCATGGACTTCATGTTCCGAAAGAACGATGGAATTTTTATGGATGACGGTGCACCTTGTTACCGGCCGACAATTGTTCGCTATTGGTTCGAAGAAGATTGTGGACAATTCGGGCGAGTGATTTGGCCACCCATTGAACATTTACAGGACATAATGGAGAGATAAGTTCATGCACATAATCCTGCACCGGCAACACTTTCCCAGGTACGGACCGGGTATCCTAAACGATATTAAATGGTGTTCCATGACTTCTGTCACGTCAGTGTATGCCGAAGGCCGGAAAGTTTTGGGAAGGCCGGGTGACGAGCGTTTTTCAAGCACCTGTGGTCGTCCTAAGATGCTGTTTAAGAGTATGGAAACATTGACAGTGCGAAGTTGAAGAACGATAATAGACAGTGTTGATCTGGGAAATCCTAGTTCTTGCGTCGTCACCAATATGCTATGAGCCACACGTCGATAGTCAACCCACGTTCAAAGTCGACTAACTCGAGACGTGATGCCGTGTTTACTACACATTTCACTAAACGTCGTAGGAGTTTTCGCCATATGCTGCTTCTAGCTGTAACATTCGAACATCATACATGGCAGACTTTCAACTGGAACTGCGGCGCGTGGTAGCCGCGCGGTCTAGGGGGTCTTGTCACGGTCCAGGCGGCTCCCTCCGTCGGAGGTTCGAGTCCTCCCCCGGGCAAGGGTGTGTGTGTCGTCCCTAACGTAAGTTAAAATTAGATTAAGTAGTGCGTAAGCTGAGGAACCGATGACCTCAGCAGTTTGGTCACATCAGACTTTACCACAAATTTCCAAATTTCAACTGGAACAACCCTCCCGTGAGTCATTTTATAAACATTTTACGGCAAATGTTGTGTACATTGCCAGGAAATTAAAAATACAAATCCAGTTGGAGATAAAACAAAGTGTTTTTCACAGCTGTCGGCGCTGACATCTCTTCTACTGCCGACAGGATGTGGCAAATATCACGAGAACTCAGTTAACATCACTGTCGTGGTTTTAAAGCAATTTGAAGATGGAGGAATAGCGGCAAGAGTCAACAGTGAATAGCAGAGCTAATGGAAACGTTTCGATTGCAAAGAATGACAAATATTAGCTATAGCATAGATATGCTCTGAAAAGCAGGTGCTTTCGGTGTAGCACAGTCTTGGCAAACAAGCGGAATAAATCACGTTGTAATGATCCACTGAGGATCGTGGGTATGTTAAACGAAAAACACAATTCAGGAAACCTGTGTGAGTTCGGACTAAGTTCACATTTGCTCAGCATGCTCTCCATAACGTGACCACCGAAAATACACAGACGGAAAAAAATCACAACACCAAGAAGTATTTAATGTAGAATAATAAAATTTCGGGAATACATTTGTCTTGTGATATATTTAAGTGATTAATATCGCAACATCATAGGTGAATGTAAGCGCAAGGTAAGCCACTGCAAATCGGAAAAGCTGGTACGTTAATAACCAGTGGAACCGCCAATATGCTGAATGCAAGCATGCAAACGTGCACGCATTGTGTTGTATAGGGCCGCATGTTAGTTAGTGGGATGGAATTTCATGACTGTTGGACTTGGTCTGTCAATACAGGGACGGTCAGTGCTGTTTGTGGAAGACGCTGGAGTTGTCGTCCGTCGGTGTCCCATATGTGCACGACAGGAGACAGATCTTGTAATCGAGCAGGCCAAGGCACTATGCTCACACTCTGTAGGGCATGTTGGGTTGCAACAGCCATATATGGAGGAGTATTATCCTGTTGGAAGTACTCCTGGAATGGCCGGCAGGGGTGGCCGAGCGGTTCTAGGCGCTACAGTCTGGAACCGCGCGACCGCTACGGTCGCACGTTCTAATCCTGCCTCGGGCATGCATGTGTGTGATGTCCTTAGGTTAGTTAGGTTTAAGTAGTTCTAACTTCTAGGGGACTGATGACCTCCGCTGTTAAGTCCCATAGTGATCAGAGCCATTTGAACCATACTCCTGGAATG
The DNA here is from genome assembly GCF_023864345.2 of Schistocerca serialis cubense. NCBI lineage: Eukaryota > Metazoa > Arthropoda > Insecta > Orthoptera > Acrididae > Schistocerca > Schistocerca serialis. Next base: position 732,793,996 of record NC_064641.1, read on the forward strand.
CGTTCATGAATGGGAGCACAACAGGTTAAATCACCAGACTAACGCACAATTTTGCCTTCAGGCCACGCGGGATAACCGCGAGAGTGCTCCTGCTGTCATATAAAACCGTAGCACAGAGGTCCAGTGTGTCTAGCAGGGGGACAGATCGGTTGCAGTTCCTCAAGTGGCCTTATTCTAATCAATTCACGGTCATCACTGGCACAGACGCAGAACCAGCTTTGATTAGAAAACACAGCAGACCTTCACCGTGCTCTCCAATGAGCTGTCGCTTGACACCACTGAAGTCGCAAACGGCGGAGGTTTTCGGTCAGTGGTACGCATGATACAGGGAGTCTGTCTCAGCTGTCTTTGAAGTAACCGATTTGAACAGTTCGTTCTATTACTGTGGAGCCAACTGTTGGTCAAGTTGCTACTGCATATGCAGTGCGATGTGCCAGAGCCATATGCCGAACAGACGGTCTTTCCTCTCTTTAGTGCAACGTGACCGTCCACAAAATGGTTCAAATGGCTCTGAGCACTATGCGACTTAACTTCTAATCAGTCGCCTAGAACTTAGAACTAATTAAACATAACTAACTTAAGGACATCACACACATCCATGCCCGAGGCAGGATTCGAACCTGCGACCGTAGCGGTCGCTCAGTTCCAGACTGTAGCCCCTAGAGCCGCACGGCCACTCCAGCCGGCGGCCGTCCACAGTCCGGTCTTGTGGCGACCGTACACTCCTGTGACCGCCGCTGTCAGCAATCATGTAAAGTGGCTAAATTCCTGCCAAGTATTTCTGCGGTATAGCAAAATGGCCATCCATCATCTCGTAGTCCTATTACACAACCTCGTACAAACTCAGTGACGTTTTGATAATGGCGTCTTCGTGGCTGCAAAAGCATTCTTGACTCAGCTCACCACGTTCATCGTCAAAGGTAACTATAGCTAATCACCGTTTCAATGCTTATTTAAAGAAAACCTGATTTGCATCCTCACACTGCCTCTACTAGCCCCACTCGCACGGGCCTGGTGTGAAATTTGAAATGACATCGTCTTCCAGATGTAGCAACACGCCTACGGACATTTGTTTATGTCGCACAACTCTTTATTGATGTTCAGATTTTTTCCGTCAGTATATTTCGTTAGCTGTCCGGAGACACGAAATACGTTTTCCATTAAGTGAACGCTCTTCAGACTGTGAAGAGCACCCCACAAACCTGCAGGGCATTGAGGGGCAGGCTTGGGATGGGGCGCTCGTATAGTTGAGAATCAAAATTGTTCTTACTGAATTCACAAAAATGTTTAAATTTCCTTGGATATACTAAATGGAACTGGATGTGGTGTTTTTTATTCCCATGAATTAACGATCTGCTGCCCTGGAATATTCAGATATCGATTGTGAGCAAAATCGGATGAACAGTATTAGATTTCTTCCACCATTTTGGTAACACTATCTTAAATTTATTTCGTATAAAAGTAAAATGTTTCACTTTGACTAGTCTCATACATGCAGATTAAATTTATTTCAGTAAATTGTTTCAGAGACGAATAGTGTGATTTTGTAACCTCTTATAGAAGTTTTGTCTCTGTCATTATTTACATGAATACATCGCATTTGTTGGATTCTTGTTTATGGGTACTATCAACAGTGACGGGAAAAAATTGCAACACCAAGAAAGAGATGTGGGTCATAAATGAAAGCTGGTAGATATGTTTCTACACTTGGAATCAAATTTCACGGCAGTCACATAAATCCACTGACCCCAAATCACCGCCATCTGCGACTTCAGTTTGAAACGTCCCCTTCCAATGTAGAGAATAACTGTGATGGTAAAACTTCTACGTTACTTGATTTTCAAACTCCAGAGTGAAACTGAACGTACTGAGACTGTTTTCTCTTTAATTATTCTGATCATTTCAAACCTGACACACAATATTTTAGCGCAACGCAATCTGACTTTCAATAATCCCTACGTAAGAATAACCCTGACTAACAATAACCAATGCCCTATTTTGATAGAGAACAAACAATGTATTTACCTTAAATATGTTCAAAAGTTATTATATATATATATAGAAACGTACCTACGTTCTGTATTTTAATTTAAAAAAACCTACCTGTTACCAAATGTTCTTCTAAAATTGTGAGCCATATGTTTGTGACTATTACAAAGCCATCTATCACAAAGCGAAAAAAGTGGTCCAAGTAAAACATCCATATTTCTTTACGTACTACACGAATATGTAATAAAAAATGGGGTTTACTATTTAAAAAAACGCAGTTGATATCCGTTGGACCTATGGCAGCGCGATCTAGCGGGCCAACCATGGCGCTATCTGGTGTCCCCCTTCAAGCTAGACAAGTTTCGTTCTTTATAGTATTTTCGTTTGACGCTTATTTCATTATATATATATATATATATATATATATATATATATATATATATATATATATATATATGGATCACCCTATATATATACATATATATATATATATATATATATATATATATATATATATATATATATATATATATATATATATATATATAGGGTGATCCATTGATCGTGACCGGGACAAATATCTCATGAAATAAGCGTCAAACGAAAATACTACAAAGAACGAAACTAGTCTAGCTTGAAGGGGGGAACCAGATGGCGCTATGGTTGGCCTGCTAGATGGCGCTGCCATAGGTCAAACGGATATCAACTGCGTTTTTTAAAATAGTAACCCCCATTTTTTATTTCTTATTCGTGTAGTACGTAAAGAAATATGGATGTTTTAGTTGGACCACTTTTCTCGCTTTGTGATAGATAGCTCTGTAATAGCCACAAACATATGGTTCACATTTATAGACGAACAGTTGGTAACAGGTAGATTTGTTAAATTAAAATACAGAACGTAGGTGCGTTTGAACATTTTATTTCGGTTGTTCGAATGTGATATATGTACCTTTGTGAACTTACCATTTCTGAGACGCATGCTGTTACAGCGTGATTACCTGTAAATACCACATTAATGCAATAAATGCTCAAAATGATGTCCATCAACCTCAGTGCATTTGGCAATACGTGTAACGAAATTCCGCTCAACAGCGAGTAGTTAGTCTTCCATAACGTTCGCACATGCATTGACAATGCGCTGACCCATGTTGTCAGGCGTTGTCGGTGGATCACAATAGAAAATATCCTTCAACTTTCCCCACAGAAAGAAATTCGGGTACGTCAGATCCGGTGAACGTGCGGGCCATGGTATGGTGCTTCGACGACCTGTCATAAAATATGCTATTCAATACCGCTTCAACCGCACGCGAGCTATGTGCCGGACATCCATCATGTTGGAAGTACATCGCCATTCTGTCATGCAGTGAAACATTTTGTAGTAACATCGGTGCAACATTACGTAGGAAATCAGCATACATTGCACCATTTAGATTGCCATCGATAAAATGGGGGCCAATAATCCTTCCTCCCATAATGCCGCACCATACATTAGGCCGCCAGGGTCGCTGATGTTCCACTTGTCGCAGCCATCGTGGATTTTCAGTTGTCCAATAGTGCATATTATGCCGGTTTACGTTGCCGCTGTTGGTGAATGACGCTTCGTCGCTAAATAGAACGCGTGCAAAAAATCTGTCATAGTCCCGTAATTTCTCTTGTGCCCAGTGGCAGAACTGTACACGACGTTCAAAGTCGACGCCATGCAATTCTTGGTACACAGAAATATGGTACGGGTGCAATCGATGTTGATGTAGCATTCTCAACACCGACGTTTTTGAGATTCCTGATTCTCGCGCAGTTTGTCTGCTATTGATGTGCGGATTAGCCGCGACAGCAGCTAAAACACCTACTTGGGCATCATCATTTGTTGCAGGTCGTGGCTGACGTTTCGTATGTGGCAGAAGACTTCCTGTTTCCTGAAATAACGTAACTATCCGGCGAACGGTCCGGACACTGGGATGATGTCATCCAGGATACCGAGCAGCATACATAGCACACGCCCGTTGGGCATTTTGATCATAATAGCCATACATCAACACGATATCGACCTTTTCCGCATTTGGTAAACGGTGAATTTTAACACGGGTAATGTATCACGAAGCAAATACCGTCCGCACTGGCGGAATGTTACGTGATACCACGTACTTTTACGTTTGTGGTTATTGCAGCGCCATCTATCACAAAGCGAAAAAAGTGGTCCAACTAATCATTCATATTTCTTTACGTACTACACGAATATGTAATAAAAATGGAGGTTCCTATTTAAAAAAAAAACGTAGTTGATATCCGTTTGACCTATGGCAGCGCCATCTAGCGGGCCAACCATAGCGCTATGTGGTTTCCCCCTTCAAGCTAGATGAGTTTCGTTCTTTGTAGTTTTTTCGTTTGATGCTTATTTCGTGAGATATTTGACCCGATCACTATCAATGGACCACCCTATATAAATTCATGACATCCAGTTTAACGAATTTCCCTTTTCTGACAGACACACGTCCAGATCGTCCGCTCATATTAACATCTCAGATCTCTGGCATCTCTCTCCCCACATCCACCACTGTCGGCGACTCACCTCCAACTGCCCAACGCTACTCGTGAAAAACTTCCTACAATGAGCCCAACCAGCCACAGACTGCACATTTTTAATACAGAGCGCTACGTGGCGTCACCAACATACACTCCTGGAAATTGAAATAAGAACACCGTGAATTCATTGTCCCAGGAAGGGGAAACTTTATTGACACATTCCTGGGGTCAGATACATCACATGATCACACTGACAGAACCACAGGCACATAGACACAGGCAACAGAGCATGCACAATGTCGGCACTAGTACAGTGTATATCCACCTTTCGCAGCAATGCAGGCTGCTATTCTCCCATGGAGACGATCGTAGAGATGCTGGATGTAGTCCTGTGGAACGGCTTGCCATGCCATTTCCACCTGGCGCCTCAGTTGGACCAGCGTTCGTGCTGGACGTGCAGACCGCGTGAGACGACGCTTCATCCAGTCCCAAACATGCTCAATGGGGGACAGATCCGGAGATCTTGCTGGTCAGGGTAGTTGACTTACACCTTCTAGAGCACGTTGGGTGGCACGGGATACATGCGGACGTGCATTGTCCTGTTGGAACAGCAAGTTCCCTTGCCGGTCTAGGAATGGTAGAACGATGGGTTCGATGACGGTTTGGATGTACCGTGCACTATTCAGTGTCCCCTCGACGATCACCAGTGGTGTACGGCCAGTGTAGGAGATCGCTCCCCACACCATGATGCCGGGTGTTGGCCCTGTGTGCCTCGGTCGTATGCAGTCCTGATTGTGGCGCTCACCTGCACGGCGCCAAACACGCATACGACCATCATTGGCACCAAGGCAGAAGCGACTCTCATCGCTGAAGACGACACGTCTCCATTCGTCCCTCCATTCACGCCTGTCGCGACACCACTGGAGGCGGGCTGCACGATGTTGGGGCGTGAGCGGAAGACGGCCTAACGGTGTGCGGGACCGTAGCCCAGCTTCATGGAGACGGTTGCGAATGGTCCTCGCCGATACCCCAGGAGCAACAGTGTCCCTAATTTGCTGGGAAGTGGCGGTGCGGTCCCCTACGGCACTGCGTAGGATCCTACGGTCTTGGCGTGCATCCGTGCGTCGCTGCGGTCCGGTCCCAGGTCGACGGGCACGTGTACCTTCCGCCGACCACTGGCGACAACATCGATGTACTGTGGAGACCTCACGCCCCACGTGTTGAGCAATTCGGCGGTACGTCCACCCGGCCTCCCGCATGCCCACTATACGCCCTCGCTCAAAGTCCGTCAACTGCACATACGGTTCACGTCCACGCTGTCGCGGCATGCTACCAGTGTTAAAGACTGCGATGGAGCTCCGTATGCCACGGCAAACTGGCTGACACTGACGGCGGCGGTGCACAAATGCTGCGCAGCTAGCGCCATTCGACGGCCAACACCGCGGTTCCTGGTGTGTCCGCTGTGCCGTGCGTGTGATCATTGCTTGTACAGCCCTCTCGCAGTGTCCGGAGCAAGTATGGTGGGTCTGACACACCGGTGTCAATGTGTTCTTTTTTCCAGTTCCAGGAGTGTAAAAACCTAAACAGCCTAATTACAAGTTGCGTGAAGCGAGAGCTCGTTGGAGGACAGAGTGGAGGTCTGTTGTGTTTTGTGATGAAAGCTGGTGCCAGTGATGGTCATGTTTTGGTTAGAAGGTATCACGTTGAGGGCCTGCAACCTGAACCTACACCTGGAGTTATGGTCTGGGATGCGATTTCGTATGACAGCAGTTGCTCTCTCGTGGTTATTCAACGCACACTGACTGAAAAACTGTACGTCAGTCTGATGATTCCGCGTTGTTCTCCTTTTTATGAACAGCATTCCATTGCTGTTTTCCAACAGGGTGACTCTTGCCCACATACCGCTGTTGTAACCCAACATGCTCTGCAAGCGTCAACATGTTGCCCTGACCTGCTGGATCACCAAATCTGTATCCAGTCGAGCACATATGGGGCATTATCGGACGACAACTTCAGCGTCATCCACAAACAGCACCGACTGTCCCTGCATTAATCGACAAAGTCAATAGTCACGGAACTCTATCGCACAAACTGACATCCGGCACTTGTACAACACAATGCTGCCACGTTTGTATGCTTGCATTCAACATTCTGGCCGTTCACGTTTGCAATAGCTTATCTCCCACTTACATTAACTTGCGACATTGCAATGTTAATCATTTATGTACGTTACATAGACAAATGTATTCCAGAAATTTTATTATCCTACATTAATTATTTTTTGGTGTCATGATTTGTTCCGTCACTATGCTTGTGTTTACTAATGCATTTTAATTTATCTGCAGTGTAGAATGGCAACAAGTGAGAAATCTTGTTTTTCTACTCTGGTTTTCTAGTTAGTGATTGAATTCTGTGATGGATTTGCAGACTAAGAAGAAACTAACCTGGGGTCGTAACGTGCAGCCCATCGGACTCTCGAGCAGTACTCCTACGACGAATACGCCGTGCAACGTGAGCGGATGGGGTGTCACTACCTTTGTGAGTTCACTGTGGTTTTACCGACTGTCGTTTTTATTTTCTTGGATGCGTATGCTACGTGTACTGTGTTGGATGCAAAACTTGTTGATTCCTAAATGAATATGAAGTACATTAAGAAAGTGATTAATATTAATATTAAACTGTCTTTAACTTGACTATCCGCAGCTCGTGGTCGTGCGGTAGCGTTCTCGCTTCCCACGCCCGCGTTCCCGGGTTCGATTCCCGGCGGGGTCAGGGATTTTCTCTGCCTCGTGATGACTGGGTGTTGTGTGATGTCCTTAAGTTAGTTAGGTTTAAGTAGTTCTGAGTTCTAGGGGACTGATGACCATAGATGTTAAGTCCCATAGTGCTCAGAGCCATTTGAACCATTTTAACTTAACTATTATTTAGATAGGTGCTAGGGGGCAGATTAAGTGGAAGAGCAATGTTTTTATTTTTGTTTTACTAAACTTAACTGAATCTCTACTAATACGTATACAAGGCGACTTCAAAAAGTAAGTTACACACTACTGTTGCATACCATGTAACTTCTATAGAACGTGCTCACTTCACTTCCAGGTGACACAAATATATGACACTGAGGTGACAATACATATACACTGGTGTGGCAAAATTCGTGGAATAGGATTATGCATTTATAAAGATAGTGATAATATCGCGTACACGAGCTGTGAAAGGGTGCATTGCTGAAGCTGTCATTTGTACTCAGGTGGTTCGTGTGGAAATGTGTCCGACGTGATTATTGCAGCACGACGGAAATTAACAGACTGTGAACGCGGAATGGTAGCTGGGTCTAGACGCATGGGACACCCCATTTCGGAAATCGTTAGGGAATTCAATAGACCGGGATCCAAAGTATCAAGAGTGTGTGGAGAATACCAAATTTCGGGCATTGCGTTTCACCACGGACGACCGAGACCAGCGGCTTTTTCATAGAGTTGACACTGCCTACAGACAAGCAACACTGCGTGGAATAACAACGGAAATCAGTGTGGGACGTACGACGAACCCATTCGTCAGGACAGTCTGGCGAAATTTGGCGTTAGTGCGTTATGGCAGCAGACGATCGACGCGAGTACCTTTGCTAGTAGCACAACATCTCCTATAGCACCTCTTTTCGGCTTGTGACCGTGTCGGTTGGACCCTAGACGACTGGAAAACAGTGGCCTGGTCGGATGAGTCCCTATTTCATTTGGTAAGAGCTAGTCGTAGGGTTAGAGTGTGCCACAGACTCCACGAAGCCACGGACCGAAGTTGTCAATAAGGCACTGTACAAGCTGGTGGTGGCTCCATAATGGTGTGGGCTGTGTTTACATGAAACGGGCTGAGTCCTCTGGTCCAACTGAGCCTATCATTGACTGTAAGTGGTTATGTTCGGCTATTTGGAGACGATTTTCAGCCATTAATGGACTTCATGTTCCCAGACAACGAAGGTACTTTTACGGATGACAGTGCGCTGTTTAACCGGGCCACAATAGTTCGCGATTGGTTTGATGAACATCTTGGACAGTTCGGCTGGACTGATTTGGCCTCGTAGATTGCCCGACATGAATCCAATCAAGTATTTATGAGACATAATCGAGAGGTCAGTTCTTGCACGAAATGCTACACTGGCAATACTTTCGCAATTACTGTAGAGACAGTATGGCTCAATATTTCTGCAAGGGACTTCCATCAACTTGTTGAGTCTATGGCACGTGGAGCTGCTGTACTACGCCGGGCAAAAGGAGTTCCGACACCATATTTGGAAGTGTCCCGTGACTATTGCCACGTCACTGTTGTGCTTGTAACACCACAACTCTAGTGCTCTACTGATTTATTTTGTTTTTGTTTCCTTTAATGTTACATCGTTGAGCTTCTGTAAATATGTTTGATTGAATCGATAACACAAAATTGTATACTCCTTTCTTTGTACAAACTTTGATGTCATGATTTGATTCTATGCAAAGTAGTGTATCTGTCATTTAAATTCTTTGTCGCAATTGGAGGGAGACAAAAACTTACTGTATATATTTGGAATTTGTTTAAATAATTTTGTATAGAACTACTGATATATGCAAATGTTCTGTTTTATTGAAAATGTTTGTTTGCTGTTATGTAAATTGCTGATCCTCACTTAGGGTTCTTAGTTCTTTAATATATAAAAGGTGTAGTGGTTCCCCTCGGGAAAGGAACTGTGTAGCGCGCGCAAATTGTGGTTGGCCTAGGTAGAAAAGGTGGAACAAGAGTCAGTCGGGGACGAGCTACCAAATTGTGCACTGCCATGTAAATGTTGCATTTTGTGCTGGTTCCGAGAGAGGCTTTTTCCGTTACTTTCTTATGCCTCGGATGGATGGATAAATAGCTGGAACGATTCTGGAATTGGTATTCATCATCGCCACCAAGAAGAGCCAGAGTCCAGCTATGCTGTCTGCAAATCCGCCTACCAACATGCGGTGCCACCACATTGCGCAATTACTGTAAAGGAGTACTATAATAATGTACAGTGAAGGATCAGCTTATTGGGCGATTTAGTGTGCACAAATATAAGGTAACTTATAACGGAATTTATGTACCTACCTTAATTTTTTCCTCATCATAACACCTCTCAGGTACCTCTCCGTTTGAACTAAAGTGATTACCGAGTGTCCGTACTGAAAGAATATTAAAGACCAGTGTTTTGCTAATTAATGCCTCTTGAACATAGTAAAAAGAAAGTTAAAGTTAATGTGGCAAGAGAATGAGTTAAAGTAAATGATGCTCACTGAAAATAATTTTCCTATTAAAACTGCTTATTAAAGTGTTGTTGACAACTTCAAAATTAAAAGTTCTTAAGACTGAGGCTTATGAAGTTTTGCTTATTAAATGATCACATTGCTGCCTGTTGTAAATTGCAGAAGGTGAATCAGTATCTTGCAAATTTGTCAACATTGTGTCTCACTGTAGTAAAAGTCGTGAATTGCATTTATGGAAGGTTATATACTCGTTTGCTAAGTGTTTGTCTCTCTTGTGTATTGGAAGTGCATATTAATAGTATAACAGGATCCACAGTTTGTCTATTGTGTTAATGTTAGGTAACAAGTAATGGGAAGACCACTATCTATGAAAACATTAATTTCTTTATTCAAAAGACAGTGAGAAGTAACCTGTTGATGAATTCCATATAACCTTCATTCTTAATAGAAAAGTATTTAGTTGAGAGAGACTTACCCTGTGATCAGTTCATAATTTTGCAGTGAACTACATTTATAATTTTATGTCAGCTAGGAAAATGTTTGAACAATAATACTGAACCTACAGGGTGTTTCAAAAATGACCGGTATATTTGAAACGGCAATAAAAACTAAACGAGCAGCGATAGAAATACACTGTTTGTTGCAATATGCTTGGGACAACAGTACATTTTCAGGCGGACGAACTTTCGAAATTACAGTAGTTACAATTTTCAACAACAGATGGCGCTGCAAGTGATGTGAAAGATATAGAAGACAACGCAGTCTGTGGGTGTGCCATTCTGTACGTCGTCTTTCTGCTGTAAGCGTGTGCTATTCACAACGTGCAAGTGTGCTGTAGACAACATGGTTTATTCCTTAGAACAGAGGATTTTTCTGGTGTTGGAATTCCACCGCCTAGAACACAGTGTTGTTGCAACAAGACGAAGTTTTCAACGGAGGTTTAATGTAACCAAAGGACCGAAAAGCGATGCAATAAAGGATCTGTTTGAAAAATTTCAACGGACTGGGAATGTGACGGATGAACGTGCTGGAAAGGTAGGGCGACCGCGTACGGCAACCACAGAGGGCAACGCGCAGCTAGTGCAGCAGGTGATCCAACAGCGGCCTCGGGTTTCCGTTCTCCGTGTTGCAGCTGCGGTCCAAATGACGCCAACGTCCACGTGTCGTCTCATGTGCCAGAGTTTACACCTCTATCGATACAAAATTCAAACGCGGCAACCCCTCAGCGCCGCTACCATTGCTGCACGAGAGACATTCGCTAACGATATAGTGCACAGGATTGATGACGGCGATATGCATGTGGGCAGCATTTGGTTTACTGACGAAGCTTATTTTTACCTGGACGGCTTCGTCAATAAACAGAACTGGCGCATATGGGGAACCGAAAAGCCCCATGTTGCAGTCCCAACGTCCCTGCATCCTCAAAAAGTACTGGTCTGGGCCGCCATTTCTTCCAAAGGAATCATTGGCCCATTTTTCAGATCCGAAACGATTACTGCATCACGCTATCTGGACATTCTTCGTGAATTTGTGGCGGTACAAACTGCCTTAGACGACACTGCGAACACCTCGTGGTTTATGCAAGATGGTGCCCGGCCACATCGCACGGCCGACGTCTTTAATTTCCTGAATGAATATTTCGATGATCGTGTGATTGCTTTGGGCTATCCGAAACATACAGGAGGCGGCGTGGATTGGCCTCCCTATTCGCCAGACATGAACCCCTGTGACTTCTTTCTCTGGGGATACTTGAAAGACCAGGTGTACCGCCAGAATCCAGTAACAATTGAACAGCTGAAGCAGTACATCTCATCTGCATGTGAAGCCATTCCGCCAGACACGTTGTCAAAGGTTTCGGGTAATTTCATTCAGAGACTACGCCATATTATTGCTACACATGGTGGATATGTGGAAAATATCGTACTATAGAGTTTCCCAGACCGCAGCGCCATCTGTTGTTGAAAATTGTAACTACTGTAAATTCGAAAGTTTGTCTGCCTGAAAATGTACTGTTGTCCCAAGCATATTGCAACAAACGGTGTATTTCTATCGCTGCTCGTTTAGTTTTTATTTCCTTTTGGTATAAACTCTGTCTATACATCTCCTTCACAGACGACGAAAAATGTGGCCCTGACCCTCCCTGCTCATGGTGCAACTTTGCGTTTATTCCGCGGAAGTGAGAAGATGTGTCTCCATTTCATAGACAGTCATTTTTGAAACACCCTGTATGTCCAATTAATGATTCTGCAGTGAATATTAATAGTAACGTCATAAAGACCATTCAGTTCGAATAATCCCTGAAAGTAATAGTGTGTTTCGTTATCTGCTATATTTTTGCAAATAGTTTGTGCTGCTCTAGCTGTTTGTTCCAGCCTTAACGTTAACATATGCAGGTGTCAGCGTTCATTGCACTCACGTGTGGCCAAGTCTAGGTTGTGTTTGTCCGTTAAAGTTACGCATACCTACTATCTTAAACGAGAACTTTAATCTTTCTCTTGCCTAATTAGGCTGGCGACCGATTTCCTTAGTCTTTAAACAGTATAGCTAGGCAAAAATATTGTTTGTTACTGTTCGAATATTTACGTAATTCTGACTTTGATTTCCGATAAGCCACCTCCGTTAGGTACAACACGGTCAACATAACAAAATTCCTTTCAGAGGGTAACACTGCTCTGTTGCTTTGTACCATAATTGCTTTAACAAGATAGTTTTATTTCACGATCTGCTTCCAACTTTAAGGTTATGGTATAGCAGTAGCGGACGGTAGTGTTATACGTGGCTTTTCCGTGACAGGACTAGTTGTGCTGTTGGGGCATAGTACGTAATAAACCAAATTTGGTATTTGATTACATAAGCTACGTAAATGCAGTTGCAGTGTTATATGCTGTTGTGGTCTTCAGTCCAAAGATTGGTTTGATGCAGTTCTCCATGCCGCTTCAGTGTATAGTGTTGCATTGTCATGAAGAAAAAAAAGCTTTTGCTTGGTTTTCCACGCCTCTTGTATTTTATAGCGTGGCGCAGTGATGTCAGTTTTGCACATTACGTATCTGCTTTAATCGTTATGCCTTTTGGTATAAACTCTGTCTATACATCTCCTTCACAGACGACGAAAAATGTGGCCCTGACCCTCCCTGCTCATGGCGCAACTTTGTGTTTATTCCGCGGAAGTGAGAAGATGTGTCTCCATTTCATAGACAGTCTGTTTGGCGCAGAAGTAAAATGATGGTCGTATATCACAGCAACCATTGTGATGTGCCTTATGAAGTTATTTCCGTCCATGTGGTAACCCTGACTTAAGTCCAATGGAAATGAGCGTACTGCATTGTGGGCCGGGAGTCCCCCATTGGTGGAAGTTCGGCCACCGAGGGCAAGTACTTATTGTATTCGACGCCACGTTGGGCGACGTGCACGTCGGAGGTGGGGATGAAATGATGATGGGGACAACACAACACTCAGTTCCTGGGAGGAGAAAATTTCCTGCCCCAGCCGGGAATCGAACCCGTTCTCCTTGGCGTGGCATTCCGCCACACTGACCACTCAGCTAACGGAGGCTGACAACTTAAGTCCAGAGACACGGTAGACATTGCACCTTCAAGTACATGCAACAGTGATCGCTGAACCAAGCTTGTAGACTATTTCCGATACTGCAAACGACATGGGGCAATGGAATGAGCATGGCCTCTCGAGATGCTAGTCTCCTCAGCAATGTCCACGATAGCCACTCTGCGATTCTTTCGAATATTTTCCTCACCTGCCTAGATATTGTCGGCTGTGGTCGATGTCGATGGCTTTTCTTCCCGATATCATCACCCACGTATGTGCGGCCTTGGTCAAATTGTTAGCACCATTTCTGCATGACTAGACGCTACACTGCATTTAGTTCATATATCGCTGATTTTTACTGTGAATCTGCAAGCAATTAGACGTTTTGCCCGTAGAAATCGTATTATTTGGCGTGTTTCAACTTTGATGTACGCTTCCAGCACTGTGCCGTTTCACTCGCACACTGTGATACACCTGTTGATCGTATCCCAGCAGAGCTGTCTCTGGAGAAAACGTAGAACGTATACTCTATTCTGACAATGCGCCACATACAGAACATCTGTCCGGCGTTTGATTCGTAATAGTTTGACAAAGAGAGCACAATATGTAGACAAGGGGTCTGCTACGGGTATCACACCAAATAAATTCGCCTCTGCAGACAGGCAACCAAACGAACAGATTTTCAAAGCGGGCTGCTGCTGTTTACCTTTCCATGATACGAGGGCTGTCCAGAAAGTAAGTTACGATCGGTCGTGAAATGGAAACGACTATGAAAATCCGATAAAGCTTTGCACAGATGTGTTGGCCAGTGTCTCTAGTATGACCCTAGATAGCATCACGTTGCTCTTCTTATTTCTGAGCTCACAGTGAGCGGGTAAAGATGTCTAGAAAATAGTGTCTCCCGCCAAGTATGAGGGCCTGGCGAGAAATTTCGCCTGAAGCTATGCAACCAACATTACATAACTGTCGTGCAGTTTCGTCTTCAAGACAATTCTCAGCCGCATTCTGCAGGGGCAATGAAGATTCTCCTGCATAGTTTTCAATTGGAAATGTTTGATTATCCACAATACAGCGCGTAATTATCTCCCTCTGAGTTTCATCTCTGCTCACATGAATCGCTGGCTATGAAGTCAACATTTTGGCACAGACAACGAGTTGTAGGGCAGCGTAGAGAATTGGCGGAAAGCACTGGCGGCTGCCTTCTAAAACGAGGGTAATGGAAAGTTGGTACAACGCTACGACAGATGTCTAAATCAGAACGGCGACTAAGTAGAGAAGTAGCTGGAAGGTGTAGCTAACAGTTACAAATAAAACATTTCTGATTTTCACTGTGGTTTCCATTTCGCGATCAATCGTAACTTCCATTCTGGACAGCCCTCGTATAACCGAATTGCAAGGAGTTGCCCTTCTGATCGTATTGACGTCTGCCGTGTCGCAAACGGTGCTCATATTCAGCACCTGTGATTTGAGTTGAAAACTTGGAGAGATACTGTATCCACAGTGTGCCATTTTCTTTCATGTCTTATAGATTTTATACACAAGACGTACTAACGAACAACCCTGTGTCCATACAGGACGGTCAGAAAAAATTCTGTAAGGGTGTTGCAGAGCTAAATACTAATTCCATACATTGCGCTGTTTCCGATTTCATTAGCACCGAAGTTAGCCAGTAAAGTCGCTCCACGTGCAAATTGAACTAGCCTGCCAGAGACTGAGATGCCAAGCGTGTTCTTCATTAGGTTTTCTCAAACCGAGCTAGAGAGCGACACAAAAATTGGACATTGGATGGTAGGAAGGATCGAACTTGCTACCGTCCAATACGTCCAATGGTTTCCTATGCTTTACATATATATGAATGGTGCTTGTCCCTTAAGACAGTGATTGAATTTGAATATTACATGATTATTCAATTTTCGCCTTTTTAATGTTTTCTTCTTATTTTTCTCTTCCCAAAACCTCTGTCCATACTTTCCCCGGTCTCTTCCTTTCTTTTACTTCAAATTTCGTATTCATAATCTTGTTTCTGAATTTGTCTCTTTCGTCTATCATTTCTTTATTGACTCCTGCTTGTTTTAAGTCTTCTTCTATTTCATGAAACCAGTTGATTATTTTGATTGAGCTGTTGACCACATCGAAAATCCTCTTTGTGAGTCTGGTGTTGTTCATTCTGTGTATGTGCCCAAAGAATGTTATCCAACGTTTTCTGATTATGTCTGTGAGTCTGTCTATATATTCATATCGTTCTTTGGTTGGTCTCTTCATGCATATACCATCTCTGTGTACTGCTCCAAAAAATTTTCTAAGGATATTACGTTCTATCTTTTCCGTCTCTGTGATGCCTAATGCCACGATTGTGGTCATTTCTGATGCATAAAGGGCTTCAGGTAGTACAACTGTACTGTATACTGTATTGTCTGAGTTTCGCCTGTCACACAAACACAGACACACACACACACACACACACACACACACACACACACACACACACACACACACACACACATATATATATATATATATATATATATATATATATATATATATGTATATATATATAAATGTTAATGCATATTTTCAAGCGGCTCATAAAGTAATGACTATCATGTTTTGTAACATTGTTGTCCACAGATACGCAGGAACCAAATTTGTTATTTCTAATTGAACAATACCGCATTTTTACAGCAGTGAAAAACTGACCCAATGAAACCGTTTCATATCTCTGAAGCTGTGAACACAATGACAACTTGCACAAATTTGCCAACTATTCGTCAAAGTCTGTATCACTGATGAAGCGAAAGATATTTGTAGTAAGAAGATTCACTCCCATACTCTATACAGGGATGGGAATGGGAAGTTCGTGTGCTATTTGCTGTACTTTTTCATATGTCAAACATAACTGAGGCGTATAAAGAAAATCCTTCGGTTATGTTTTAAGTTACAGGTGTTCATTATTAAAGATGCACTGTATTACTTTATGAACCGCTTGAAAAAACGCTTAATACTACTCATTAAGATTAAAATAGATTGTAAATATATATAATCTATCTTTAACACATTGAAAGATAATTGTGTTGTGGAAGTTCACCACTTCACACTGAATGTGGATTGGAACAGAAATATTCTACACTATTTGCTGCGAATTATTTTCATATTTCTTAGATGAAAAACAGTGAGAAAATCCTTTGGTAAGTTTCCATTCCAGTCGTTCACTATTAAAAATATGGTTGTTTTCCATTCTAGGCGTTCACTATAAAAATATGGTGGGTTACAGGATTCCTCCTAGAATTCGCAATTTATTTTTGTGTGAGCCGTTAAACATTTCTGATTTGAAGAGGCGTCATCGGTTATAAGGAACAGCAACATTTCTCTTGTTGACAGGCCTAATTTTGCTATTCTGCCAAAACAGTATGAACTGCACAAACTCACCTTGCAATAGCTATTGTTACAGGAAACAAAATATAAAAGCAATAAGCGTCCAGAGGAAAACCTCATTATGTCAGCTTGCTGAAACGTAAGATAAGAACTTAAACGTTTATTTTCATACTAGAAAACTCTCTTTTCAGTAGCAGTCAAGGAATTTTTTAAAAAAATTTGCAGAACTGGATTTAAAAAAAATTAAATAAAACCTGTAGCTTCGATTATATCAACGTAGGTAAGAAAGTTTCTTATGTTAGGCATATGGAAAAATACTCCTCTCATTGTGTGCTATTATTTACCAAATTCTCGTTTCGATATCTCGAACGATTTAGAAGATCTGAGGTATGTTATGAATATTTCATTCTCGTGTGCGAGCGCTTCTGAGTGAACACGCTACATAAATACTATTTTCTCGAGATTGTAGACTTAGTGAAATTCCCTTATCAGTAACATACGATGTAATATTCACCAAACGCAAAATCATAGCGGCCCGTATATTTTATTGCAAACTTTCTCGAATTTCGCGCCCCGTCTTACTTAAATGAGAATATCACATTAAGTATGACTGTTAGCGTGATGATGGACATTTCACCATGAAGTTGACATATAAAGCTATATTAACAAAAAATCTTTTTTTTTTGATGAGTTATTTCTGTAAAACCGTGTTGGAAAGAGTACAGAACCAATGGAGTGCATGTGATGTTCTATCCATAATCGCACTTCTGCACCTTGACTATCAGGCTAAGCACCGTTCTCTATGCACACCGGTAAGCGCATATAGCTGCACTGGACAGCGCAGCAAGTCGGCATGCAGACTATCGGCTTTCTTTCTCTTCTTGCACTTAGAAGCCTTTAGTTTCCCTGTTAGAATTAACAACACTCACAAAATATAGAAAATGGGCCAGCATTTATAATACAGACATGTTACAGTTATAACATATACATCCAACAAAAGGTCATTCTCTTACAGCCCTCCTTCAGACCATACACATTCTCCTAAGCCTAACAGTTTATGCAGAATTTAATAAAGCAGGAAATTTGTCCACATGCACTTACAATAAATGATGATGAAATTATTAAAACACGGTAAAAATAAAGGTAGCCTATTCAATATAGCCTTTTTATGGACAACAAATGTAGGAAATGGACCACCATTTAAAATGCATACAAGTTACAATTACAACATATGTATCAAAATATAGAAAACAGGTCACTATTATAATTTATTGTAGTTAAAATTACAACATATTAGTCAAACAAAAAGTCCTTCTCTTCTGGTCCCCCATCAGACTATACGCAGACTAAGTGAAGCAGTTTATGCAGATTGTCCTGAGTGAAGCAGTTTATGCACAATACAATACAATAAAACATGAAATTTACGCACATGTGCCTATAATAAATGACGAAGAAATTGTTGTTAAAATATGAAAAAAATTAAAGGCAGCCTGCTCAGTAGAAGCGTCTTTTTGTGTTCTGTTGGATGGTAGGACGAAAAGTTACATTTAAATAGCTACTTTCAGGTAATAAGAGTCTTTTTTATATAGTCCAGTCTCGTATTTCATTATATGAACTAGCAGTCACATAATTAGTTATACATATGATGCTTAATTATCACGGGAAATGTATAAGGTATGTCACGTTCCACGCAAGTGTCGAGACTATGATGATCCGTGCACATTTACACAATTAAAAAGATATAAGACGAGTGATAAATCAATAAATAAAATACAAACAGAGGTGTGGCTTTTAGTGATTATAGCTAGTGTCCACCGCTATTAATTTATATTTTTTATGTCCATATAAAATAAATATTCAACTGTTATTAATTTACAACGTTTTTATACGGCTACGATATAACGTCAGCAATTCTTGTGATACCCAATACATGAAACTCTATGTCGTGATTACTCAGATGTGATTGATTTTGTTGTATGTCGAAATTGTGAATTATTGTTTTAATTTTAACGTATTTCTCAATAGTTCCAGTTTGCTATATTACGACAGCTGCCTTCTTTAGGGGAGTGCTATTATCCAAGCCAACGGTCACATTACCCCTTCCGTATTTGACAACAAAAGACCGACTGTCTGTTACCGGTAGCCGCGTAGTTACTGAAGCTGGCTCAGCCTCTCCTCGGCCGCTCATTGGAGTTAAATCATATAATGAGGGGACAAAAGTCATGCGATACTTCCTAATACCGCGTCGGACCTCCTTTCGCCCTGCGCAGTGCAGAAAATCGATGTGTCGTGGACTCAAGTCCTTAGAAGCCCCCCCCCCCCCCCCAGAAATATTGACCCATGCTCTATAGCCATCCGTGCGAAGCTATTGCCGGTGCAGGATTTTGTGCACGAACTGACATCCCGATTATGTCCCATATATGTTCGATGGGTGGCAAAATCATTCCCCCGAATGGTTCAGAATATTCAACAAACCAATTACGAACTACTTTGGCCCGGTGACACGGCACATTGTTATCTATAAAATGACATCGTTGTTTGGAAAAATGAAGTCCACGAACGGCTGAAGAAGGTCTCCAAAAAGCCGAACATTACTGTTTTCAGTTCATGATTGGTTCAGTTGGACCAGAGGACCCAGTCAATTCCATCCAAACACGGCCCACGCCATTACAGAGCCGACCACCAGCTTGCACAGTGCCCTGTTGAAAACTTGGGTCTATGGCTTCGTTGGGTCTGCGCCGCGCTCGAACATTACAATATAGTCTTACCAACTGGAAACGGGACTCATCTGACCAAGCCACAGTTTTCCAGTCGTCTAGGATCCAATCGACATGTTCACAAGCCCATGGAAACGCGCTGCAGGAGATGTCATGGTGTTAGCAATCGCACTCGCGTCTTTACTCTGCTGTCATAGTCCATTAAAGCCAAATTTCGCCGCAGTGTGCTAACGGATGCAGTAGTCAAACGTCCCACATTGATTTCTGCGGTTATTTAACATAGTGTTGCTTGTTTGTTAGCACTGACAACACCACGCAAACGCCACTGCCCTCGGTCGTTAAGGGTAGGCTGTCGACCACTGCTACTCCGTGGTGAGAGGTAATGTGGTATTCTGACGCACTCTTGATACTGTTGATCTCGGAATGTCGAATTCAAAAATGGTTCAAATGGCTCTGAGCACTATGGGACTCAACTGCTGAGGTCATTAGTCCCCTAGAACTTAGAACTAGTTAAACCTAACTAACCTAAGGACATCACAAACATCCATGCCCGAGGCAGGATTCGAACCTGCGACCGTAGCGGTCTTGCGGTTCCAGACTGCAGCGCCTTTAACCGCGCGGCCACTTCGGCCGGCTGAATGTCGAATTCCCTAGCGGTTTCTGAAATGGAATGTCCCACGCATCTAGCTCCAAATGACATTCCGAGTTCAAAATCTGTTAATTCTCGTCGCGCGGCCATTATTACGTCCGAAATCCTTCCACATGAATCATCTGAAATCCAATGACAGTTCCGGCAATGCATTGCCCGTTTATACTTTGTGTGCTCCATACTACCGCAATCAGTATATCGCTGTCCCATGACTCTTGTCATCTCAGTGAACAACTCCAATGATTCCGATAACATTAGGCGTCTGAATAGCTCGGCAGCATATGTGATATGTTAAAGGCCTTGTAATACTTCCTCTCCCCGGTGTTATTCAATCTATATATTGAGCAAGCAGTAAAGGAAACAAAAGAAAAGTTGGGAGTAGGTATTAAAATCCATGGAGAAGAAATGAAAACTTTGAGGTTCGCCGATGACATTGTAATTCTGTCAGAGACAGCAAAGGACTTGGAAGAGCAGTTGAACGGAATGGACAGTGTCTTGAAAGGAGGGTATAAGATGAACATCAACAAAAGCAAAACGAGAATAATGGAATGTAGACGAATGAAATCGGGTGGTGCTGCGGGAATTAGATTAGGAAATAAGGCGCTTAAAGTAGTAAATGAGTATTGCTATTTGGGGAGCAAAATAACTGATGATGGTCGAAGTAGAGAGGATATAAAATGTATACTGGCAATGGCAAGGAAAGCATTTCTGAAGAAGAGAAATTTATTAACATTGAGTATAGATTTAAGTGTCAGGAAGTCGTTTCTGAAAGTATTTGTATGGAGTGTAACCATGTATGGAAGTGAAACATGGACGATAAATACACTCCTGGAAATGGAAAAAAGAACACATTGACACCGGTGTGTCAGACCCACCATACTTGCTCCGGACGCTGCGAGAGGGCTGTACAAGCAATGATCACACGCACGGCACAGCGGACACACCAGGAACCGCGGTGTTGGCCGTCGAATGGCGCTAGCTGCGCAGCATTTGTGCACCGCCGCCGTCAGTGTCAGCCAGTTTGCCGTGGCATACGGAGCTCCATCGCAGTCTTTAACACTGGTAGCATGCCGCGACAGCGTGGACGTGAACCGTATGTGCAGTTGACGGACTTTGAGCGAGGGCGTATAGTGGGCATGCGGGAGGCCGGGTGGACGTACCGCCGAATTGCTCAACACGTGGGGCGTGAGGTCTCCACAGTACATCGATGTTGTCGCCAGTGGTCGGCGGAAGGTGCACGTGCCCGTCGACCTGGGACCGGACCGCAGCGACGCACGGATGCACGCCAAGACCGTAGGATCCTACGCAGTGCCGTAGGGGACCGCACCGCCACTTCCCAGCAAATTAGGGACACTGTTGCTCCTGGGGTATCGGCGAGGACCATTCGCAACCGTCTCCATGAAGCTGGGCTACGGTCCCGCACACCGTTAGGCCGTCTTCCGCTCACGCCCCAACATCGTGCAGCCCGCCTCCAGTGGTGTCGCGACAGGCGTGAATGGAGGGACGAATGGAGACGTGTCGTCTTCAGCGATGAGAGTCGCTTCTGCCTTGGTGCCAATGATGGTCGTATGCGTGTTTGGCGCCGTGCAGGTGAGCGCCACAATCAGGACTGCATACGACCGAGGCACACAGGGCCAACACCCGGCATCATGGTGTGGGGAGCGATCTCCTACACTGGCCGTACACCACTGGTGATCGTCGAGGGGACACTGAATAGTGCACGGTACATCCAAACCGTCATCGAACCCATCGTTCTATCATTCCTAGACCGGCAAGGGAACTTGCTGCTCCAACAGGACAATGCACGTCCGCATGTAACCCGTGCCACCCAACGTGCTCTAGAAGGTGTAAGTCAACTACCCTGGGCAGCAAGATCTCCGGATCTGTCTCCCATTGAGCATGTTTGGGACTGGATGAAGCGTCGTCTCACGCGGTCTGCACGTCCAGCACGAACGCTGGTCCAACTGAGGCGCCAGGTGGAAATGGCATGGCAAGCCGTTCCACAGGACTACATCCAGCATCTCTACGATCGTCTCCATGGGAGAATAGCAGCCTGCATTGCTGCGAAAGGTGGATATACACTGTACTAGTGCCGACATTGTGCATGCTCTGTTGCCTGTGTCTATGTGCCTGTGGTTCTGTCAGTGTGATCATGTGATGTATCTGACCCCAGGAATTTGTCAATAAAGTTTCCCCTTCCTGGGACAATGAATTCATGGTGTTCTTATTTCAATTTCCAGGAGTGTAGTTTAGACAGGAAGAAAATAGAAGATTTCGAAATGTGGTGCTACAGAAGAATGCTAAAGATTAGATGGGTAGATCACATAATTAATGAGGAGGTATTGAATAAAACTGGGGAGAAGAGAAATTTTTGGCACAACTTGACTAGAAGAAGGGATCGGTTGGTAGGGTATATTCTGAAGCATCAAGGGATCACCAATTTAGTATTGGAGGGCAGCGCGGAGGGTAAAAATCGCATAGGGAGACCAAGAGATGAATACACTAAACAGATTCAGAAGGATGTAGGTTGCAGTAGGAACTGGGAGATGAAGGAACTTGCAAAGGATAGAGTAGCATGGAGAGCTGCATCGAACCAGTCTCAGGACTGAAGACCACAACAACAACAACAATATTTCCTTGAGCTAATCTTGAAATTACTTTTAAAGCAGTTGATGTTGTCCCCTTACAGCCCTACCCGCTGTTACAGAATTATTAGGGTCGAGATTTTGTTGATACGTAAGGGATTTCTCAGCATATTTCAATGGATAAATTATCATCAGATATGTTATACAAATACATCCGAGTTTGTAAGATGAGAAATAGTTGGCTGTCCTCTTCGCATCACACGACGTAACCTCATGGTGTAGACATCACCCATCACTCTCTCTGAGAAAGAATAACAAAACCTAGTGATGCAGCATTTATTCCATTAAAAACGGCTGCAGCCATTTAAAAGTTGCCTGCTACGAGCAGACCATAGTTTGTCTCGAAACAATATGAAACCGTCATTTATAAATTTTCCGGCTGAGAAGTATGCCAACGTAAAGTCATAAATTTCACCAATTGAAATAATAAGCGATAGGTTTTATTCCGGAACCTAGCTGAGTTGACGATCACATTTTCATACACGATATTTTTTTTACAAGTAACTGATGTCATCACCACGTTCGGTGAGCCGTGGTCTAATGTTCCCTTGCTGCCTGTAATTCGAACAGCCTGGTGTCCCGGTCCGAGCCGTCGTCCTCAGGTGGCGAAGCTAAAGTTGTGGTATGTGCCTGGACTATGAGCTCTGTGACAACTGATATAGTCACTACCTTTATGCTCTACGAGGCAAGCTCTGCTGCGTCTTACCTACATCTGAACCGGGTTTAGGACTGATCGGTTGTCTTCTTAGGTTCTACAGGTGAAGCCCTAATGTATGGCCGTGCCCGATTGCAGACATACTGCATATCACTCACTTAGTCAACCTGTGGTTCCAGGAGTGAAGATCAAATACGTGTTCCCTTGTCTGTACTCTATGCAACTTTAAGCTCGTCTGACTTGCGATGGTGCTTGAACTGCAACGAGACTGATGTTTGAAACGTAGAGGTATTAAACCATCGCTTATAGCAACTCAAAAGGAGACAGGTCAGTCATTGACATGCTGTGCACGCAAACAAAGTTATTAACCATGCCTAACATACGACAGTATATCATTGAAGAGGGTGAATGTTATATATTATATGCAGTTTTTTCTA